>NC_049217.1:13471595-13704095 GCF_013347855.1 Anguilla anguilla
TTTCTCGTGACTCGAGGCAACCTCTTTTTCATTTCCCCCTTGTTTATAATCCACTTTCAGTCCTCATTTGCGTATTTTTCATCCTTTTTTATATGTTCTTCACAAATTCATCTGACTTGTGCTGTCATGGGCATTTTTTCCATGCCAAATCAGATTCCGGATTCAAGGAGCTCTAGCCACACTGTACACCAGTGCTGACAGAGCCCACCGTTATCAGTGAGGGCACACACAGGCCTGGGTGTATACAGATCAGGGTTTCCTTTGAAGTTACAAATACTTGTTGGGAATTAGGATGCCTGTTCACAAAATCCTAAGAAACCTGAAAAAAAAAACAGTAAACAGCAGACAAAACGCTACAGATTGTAGCCCATGTTTACGCAGCCACATTGTAATAACTCAGCCACAGCATGGCGATAGTACATCTGCTGGGTCACCGTGTCATTTTTCAATAAGAAAAACATCATTTATTTTCTGGTTTCACGCCCTGTCCATGTTTACAAAATCAATGTAGAAAAACGGAATACACTGAAGAAAAGAGTCTGACGCAAGAATTGCAAGAATTGCACACATCCTTCACAAAATTGAAGCAAATCAAACCCAGGCCACTTAACCTAATGCACAGCGCAGTGCGAAGATCACACAGAATCACAGACTAGAACCACTGACTTGAACCCTGATTCAAAGGACAAATACGAAGACTCCTCACAAAAAACAGCAATTTCACTGCAACTGAAAGGAATATTTGACAGACATCTTATACATCAAAAATAATATAATAACCAAATAGCACAGCAAAAGAAACCGCACAAGAACATGGAAGCCATATTGCCAAGCTGAGTTCTTGGAACGTACCATCACCAATAAAAAGACAAGGCCACCCGTAAGCACGCCACTTTCAATGGAAATGCGTAACTTTACACACTCCTGGTCTGTGGCGTTCAAACAACCATTCTTTACCAAGCGCAAACGCAGAACTTTAATGTTCTCTTCCTGCTGGGCAAATGATGTAAAGATATAAACATAATTATAAAATTGCAAGCATATTGACAATTGAAGTTTAGAAATTTGCGGTGAATATGAAAAGACTCTTCCGATGGCTAATGAAAGCAAAACCCCATGCACTGCAGACTCTCGTATTTTAATTTGGCACCTGGTTGCATTGAATTAAGACGTGTTCACCCTGTTACAGAGAGCACAGAGCAGTAATCAAAACCACTCCAATAATGACAGTCTAAAATGAGGGTAACAGCTGCCTTCTGGAACTAATGAATTCCACAATTACCGGAGAATGTGAGTGAAAGGTAACTAAAGCTTGAGGAGGGGATGGAATTAGCTTTTTTACTCAAAAATGATCTGCAGTTCCAGGAAATGAATGTTCCTCATAGCTGGAGCTCAAATACATTCAGGCAGTATTGTTCAACTGCTCCCCCCACAAAATCCCCCTCACTAAGGGTCACCCTTATCAATGAAGACACACTTTATTTGCTTCAAATGGGAGCATATCACAAGTTTCTGTAATAACACAAGACTGTCAACAAGATAAATAGCGTTATGCCACTTTAACAGAAAGCAGGCCAATGCATGCTGGGATAGGTTTCAGCACCTCCCGCGACCCTGACCAGGATAAGTGGGTATAGATAATGGATGGATGGAGCATTCTGAATACTTTAGTGGACCTCTTAACTGACAAAGAAACCTTATTTGCTCTGTTTTATAGGGTGATCTGATTTCAAGTTGCTTTTCAATCAAGAAGATAAAACAAGGGAAAGTGAAAAGTTTGAAGACTGCAGCAAGGAGGGAGGAGGAAGGGGGGGGGGGGTGATTTTGCAGGGTAACCAAATCTCCCCTGCAGTGATAAAGGTAATTTATTTATAAGAGCTGAACTGCATAATCTTATTCACCCATTTTTATCAAAATTATGTTGAAAATTTCCTAAACTTTTAAAAGACGTTAAACTAGCGAATTGCTTTTTTGTTGCCAGAAAACAATGAAGTGCTTATCTAAGTGGACAGGAAAAGCAGATTAATGGTTAAAATAGAACAGCAAATCTCTGACTTCCTGGAAAGTTCCTTTTTAAATCAAGCTCCTGTCGATCATCAGAAGGGGTTTGTTTCACTGACCTTGCCACAGAGATCACTAAAGGACACTCCACCAATCACAAATTTATGAGCATCCAACAACAGTTTTGAGGGAAATCAATGGAATTCATCAGAGATTAACACTGCCATGATCCACGACAGTCTCTATGTGGCTTTGTGGCTTCTTTGACTGAAGTGAATCTTCGTCCTATTGAGTCAGAAACCACCAGGCATGCTTCTGTTGGCGCTGCCACAAAGAGAGATACTGTATCACTGCAGCTCATCGGCAGGCAATGACAGCGGCAAACAAAGGTTAATGCCTCAGAGGCCCAGTGGTACTTAGCGAATTTGCGCATAGCCCAGTAAGCTCAGCGACAGCTTGAAACTGCAGGTCTAAATCCGTAATGGTGCCCGACCGTTGCACCCTGAAGCAAGGCATTTCACCTGAAAACACCCACCGGGGTTAACATCCAGAGACTGAGATTCAAGAGGAGAAACCATGCATGTTGGGTAAAATAAACTGAGATAACAGAAAAGCCCACCGACCAGGAACCTTTTCAAAAAATCCACTTCCCTATCCTGGTTTCGCTGTGCCAGGTGTGCAATATTGGGAACTCACGTAACTTCAGAGATTACAAGCGTGAAGGAAAGAAAACATTTCACACACCGATGTTCTGTGCACACTGAAGAACTCTAATCCGCATTATACTGAAGAACATGAGCAGACATCTCATTAGAGATGAACACTACAAGTCCTTCTGAAGCAAGCGGTTGTTTTTTTTCTTTTGCTTTAAATCATCTGGAATTAGCGTGATGAAACGCAGCCATTTTTAATTGCCAGAGATGGGGCTGAGGCATCGTGCGTGAGCGCTCTGAAAAGCTCGCCCTGGCGGAGGCGGTTTGCAAACAAAAGTTGAATAGCTTTTATTCGTTGTTTTTTTTTTTTTTTTGCTTCTAGTCAGAGGTTTTCTTTTCCTCGAGAAGAGGGTCAATAAAAAATATTTCTCTTTCCTTTAAGTGAGGCTGCCGCTTGAGCAGTCAGCATCCTGTCCCTGAAGGTTAAACGCAATCAAGGCTTCTCCCGCCGAGAGCAAAAAAAAGAAAAAATGTGGGCTCAGCTTGCACAGGCATGCAAGTCCTCAGTCGAGCTCCCCCACGCCCCGCAGCTTCACCAACCAGACGACCTCTACAGCACACGGCCCCCCGGTGTCCGCTGGTAAATGGAAAAATAACTGAGGAAAGGTGTAGATCAGGGCTGCCCAGTCATGTTCCTGGACATCTACAGTCCTTAGGTTTTCATTTTAACCCTAATTTCACACACCTGATTCTACTAATTAGCAGCTCACTGAGATGGTTGGTAAATGAAGTGTGCTTTGTTAGAGTTGGAATGAAAACCTACAGGATGGTAGATCACCAGGAACAGGACTGGGCAGCTCTGTTGTAGCTACACTTTCTTGGACATTTGTTGATGCACAGTTGCCAACAGACAGGCAGACAAGACCAAGGATAGAACTCAGCAGAAAACAAAACAGCAGCATTAAAACAGACACACCTCCTTAGCCATTCTATTAACATCCACTGTTTCCAACAGCATTAGGAAAGTGCCTCTTGCCCTTTCAGGCAAGGAAATATATTATTGAAGTACTTACATCCACCTTCTTTTTTTTTGGATAATGGCGATTACTCACCTTTTCATCAAAACACAAACTTTCTACTTAGCAGTTCCTTGAACCCTTTGACAGTCACACATGCTGTCTCAAAAACTGCATTTGTTTTTCTACTGATAAATGGGGTTGTTGCGTTCAGCAGTTACAAAATAATGAATTAAGATGGGAAATTTGTGGTGGGGGCATTGTGGGGAGCAGCACACTTACACAAGCCCTTCCAAAGACATAATTACTGTTCATGAAGGACCCATTTTCTGTGCTTTTTGACTTGAGTACAAGCTTGTTGCCACTAATGCAGCAAAAAGCCAAAACCATCAACATGCCACTCCCAATTCCACTATGAGTGATGGTGAGAATGCCAGCTAAATTTGTGGGAATAAAAAACTACAAATCCCATAACATTGCTGTAAAACCCCTTTCTCCTTCCCACCCCTGACCCATGTTATCAACTGAATGACAGTGTCTGATAGTTTACAGTAACATCCACAGCTGTATCGATTCAAACTTGAGTTAAGCCCGTGGCCTAGATTCAATCAACATTTTTCTTTAACTTACATTTACCAGGTGTAAACAAGTGTCTTATTTTTTTCACAAGTCATCCAACCAATCAATCAATTAATTAATCAGTCAATCAACCAATCAGTCAGTCTTTATTTATTAATTTAAATTTCTTTGTAAAAGCACCATTTACAAAGAGTTTGATACACAGTGAAAACTTAGGGCAAATGTTGATTGAATCTACAGGTCAATGTTATGTCTTGATGGACTAGATCAAGACACCTAATAAAACTATGCTGGTAAAGCTTTGAACATTCCCAGTCCAGTCATGCAAAACGTTTGAGGTGAGGGAGAAGATTGCATTGACAGGCATTTCCTCAGATGGTGAAATGAAGAATGTACCGCAGCACTCTGCGTATACCAAAATAAAAGCATTACAGATTGCATGGGACCAATATTTCTTAATCAGCAGGGTCCACTTCTAGTTCATGGAGATACACATTCTGGAATATAAATCATTGCAGAGGTTATCAGGTATTACAAGCCTGGGACAAGTTATTTGAGTTCCCATACAATAAGCAATTCCACTGATAAATAAGATCCGACTATGTAAAAAAAGCCAAGTCTAATAAATTTCAGGAAACACCTGAACAAATTACATTCAAGACTTGTAAAGTGAACAGTTTTTAAAAAGGATTGATTCTGCCAGAATCTGAATCTGAATCTGAAAGCAGCACACAATTAGACAAGGGTCTGGATTCATTCAACACTTGTTCATAACTTTGTCACTCAATCAACAGAAGTGTTTGTTTTTAACATACAGATTGGTCTGTTCAGTAATGGACGAAATTGACTTGTGCAAACTGGATTTGTGAGGAAAACGAAATAGATGCTTGGATTTTACTGGTTTAGGCTTAGGTGGTTGTAGGTTGGACCTCCCCAGTGGGTCACTGCCGTTGTACCCTTTGGCAAGTTCCTTAACTTTAATTGCTTCGGTAAATACCCAGCTGTATAAGTGGATTTTATGCAAAAATAACCTGTTTGACTTTTTATGGATAAGTGCACCTGTTAAATGCTAAAATTTAACCAGGCAAATTCTGACAGAACCTAGGCCAAGGTCATATTGAGCGTGTGGGCAACACTTCCAGATATTCATCATTCATCAGAGTTTCATATTGTTCTCCACAGCGGTCAGAAGGGCTTTGAGCAGCGAATGCAGCTTAATATCCTGGTGTAGCGAGGAAAACCTGCCAGGAGATTTTCCTGGACTATAAACCTTAGAACAAGGCCACCCACTGGCTCTGTGGGGCAAAGGTCCAACCTGGATCAAGAACATCTTCGAAATATTACTTGAATCTAGACTACTATTAGACTCATACAGAACCTGAGACTACTCAGCAAAACATGCCGCCAACCAAAATAAAGTACCATATGAAAGAAATTGCTTGCAATATTAGTGAAAATTTGCTGGAATTTGTGTCTAAACGGTTGAAGTATTTCAGGTAAAGCATATGGCCTAGAGGTACATTACCAAACTGAATCAATGCAGAGAGACTTTCAACATTTCAATAAGACTTTACCTTTAATGTATTTTGACAATGAATACAGAATGGAAACTAAAGATGGGGGGAAACCACACAGTTCTCTGCTTATTATGATGTCAGCAGAACCTACAGTCTGCTGGTTTTGCAGAAGGCCGGCACCGAGACAGGGTTCACCGCACACATTAGCCTCTGTAAGAAAACAGCCTGGGCCCACCGGACCCAGAGTGAGTTATTGCAGACTACAGCACAGCTTACAACCCCATGGAAGACAGCAGTGGGATCCTAATAACGGTGACTCCCGGAATGAGACCAAATGCCTTAAGCGCAGCAGAAGAATGATCTTCAAACTTTATTTTAACCAGCGATCCAAATGAAAACAAGGGAGAATTGACAAGGGCCCAGAGTAATCCATTTCAAAGGTAATGACATGCCTCTTTTGACATTTTTATTCTGCGAAGCCATCGGAAAATTGCCCTAGACAAGGACATCTGTCAAATAAATGAATAATTACTGAATAGCCAAATCATGTATTTCTAGTCTGTTACGCTGTACCCTGCATATCCAAGCCACTCATTAGGGGCAAAGAAATCACAGCACGTTGTTTAAAAAGTACTGCAATGGATGCTTACTAAGATTTCTTTTGACACTTTTTATTTTTCCTGAAAATATTTTTTTGAGTCTCCATTTGGGTCTAATATTATGGGATGCCAAATGTAAAGTAAAACACATCACATCTTTCCTGTATTTTTTCTTCAGATTTCTCCTAAATATTGCAGTCCCCTCAAAGATTTATGCTGAATATCAGTCTTTTTTCAGATTTCACAGTCATTCTAAATAAACCTTTTCGTTCATATTAGTTTTTTAAAAAACCCTCACATTTAGCATACATCTTTGTATGAGAATACCATATTTAAGCTAAATCTGAGAAAAAACACAGGAAAAACGTGACGTGTTTTACTTTACATTTGGCACCGCATAGCGTAGAATATGATCTGCGCATATTGAGCCACTGCTCTAGTATAAGCGGAATGTCTGCGTTTGTGTGTGTGTGTGTGTGTGTGTGCGCGTGTATATGCACGTGCGTGTGTGTGTGTGTGTGTCTGCAGATGTGGTTGCGGGAAGGTAAGATGTTTCTTGGAGACTCCAGCTAAATCTGAATGTGAATCAGAGACCACATAGGAACCCTGGGAGGTACGGTTTTCAGGACAGTTCGTTTGCGAAACAGCCCCTGAAGGCCTTCGAGACGAAATGTATCTAATATGAACGTCATGTTTTCTCCCACGTATCACTCCTTAAAATCTCCTGCTCGCAGCGCAGGGCTGAGCTTTGATTGGCCTCGGATGTGTCCCGCGTGGAGGTGAAGCACAGCGATAAAAGCCATAAAAGCAATTTACAGTGAGCGACAATCCAACGGAGGAGGACAATGAACCCAATCTCGTAAAGGCACCGCACGAGGGTCATTAAGGGACCCCGAAATGCCTGGACGTGACTGCTCAACTAATAGCAAAACATTTACCGCTGATAAATGAGTCACTGTGGAGGCCTGGCCTACAGCGGGTCTGTGCTGAGGAACACACATACCGTGTACACAAACACGTACACACACACACACACATACAGTGTACAAAACATGTACACAAACATGTACACACACACACACGCGCACACACACACATATAGTGTACACAAACATGTACACACACACACACACACAGTGTACACAAACAAGTACACACACACACACACACACACACACACAGTGTACACAAACATGTACACACACACACACACACATACACACAGCCATGCATATACAGTATTGTTATTCTTATTTTCAGAACATGAGAACCAAACAAGGTCATTCAATATTCATCAGCACATTAACCTACTCTTTCCAGACTCTCCAGTCTTATTCAGTGTGATTCACAATTAAATGCAAATATCAACTCTCGCCTTAAAAAAAACAGGTATAGACTGTGATAGGATCATGCGAGGAAAAAAAAATTAACTTCTGAACTTGAGTCAAATAATCAGCCAAAATTCAGTAAGAATGTTAACTGAATGCAGGTCATTATCCCACCTGAATATGAGAGAAGCAAAAAAAAAGCCTGAAGCCTTTACCAGGGTCAATACTTTATCCAGTAGATTTCTTATTAAAATTCGAATACGACCTAAAAGCAATAAGTATACAACTTCAATTTGAAATGCAAGTACTTCACAAAAAATGCTAAACGTGACTAAGCCAACAGGAGCCTGTAACTACTTAACATTTCCTGGCTCATACAAGAACAATTAAAAATATCAAGGTTGTCAATATTTGGTTTAGTAAAACAAAGCAAACACTGTTTACTGGAAGAAAAGCAGTGTGGAGTATTAGACCTGGATTACATTATTAAAGTGCATTTGAATCTATTAAATTATTGCACGTCTGAATTCTAATTTATATCCTACACATACACATGCATATACAGAAATGCTTCTGTATATGCAGAAAGAAGGATGGTCCAAGCGTGATATCACACATGAAGATCCACATCTTATTTTACAACAGCACTGATGAAATGTCACCACCATGTTTAACGATGCTACAGAGTAACTGTTTTGATAATATGCAATTAGATACTCATGACTTCATTCAGTTTTGCCTGTTGCATAACGGTTAACATTTACAACAAAATGCAATGCGCTCACGTTAAATTTACAGTTAAAGGCCATCGAGAAATGACTAATTGATCTTGAGTTCTACCATTTAGGTGCAGCAAACAAAATATGCCTTACCTGCCTACCAAGAATTTTGAGTGCTGGCATGGAATACTATAACTATGATGCCATACCTTTGACACGATTCACGCGGGAAGAATGCCGTGTCCGGCTGCCAGTGACAGACTTTTCACATTCTTTGCCATAGTCTGACAAGTGATTCTTTAGTGAAATATCAGATTTTCAAATATCATTTTCCAATTCAGTAAGAACAATCTTCCCCTCTCAAGAATAAGCCTTTTTTCCCCCCAGATTTATTTGTCAGTAGTTCTCACAGGCTGCTTGAAGGAAAAATTACATGTATTCTTCTGATAGAAAAGTCTACTATTAAGATATGCAGATTCTATGTTTTAGTCCCAGCAAATGGGGCCATTCAGCAAATGTGCCAAGGCATAAAAATAAGCAGCTTTTCATTAACAGAGCTTTTTTTGGGGCTAAAAAAGAGAGGGCTTGCTCATGCCCCTTAGCCAGTTTTGTGCAGAAATCTTGATTTGTTGTAGACTTCTTCCAAGCTGATAGTGAGTCAGTCAATTGTGAAAAGTGGAATACCACTCACATGACCAAAGAAGCAGGAGCTAAAGCTAGCAGAGGCTAAAGCTAGTTTGAGTTAGTTTACTAAGAATACTAAAACAATGGAAGTGATTAGTGAAACAAGTGAAACTGTTAAGAGTGAAGATGTTCACAGTAAAGACAGCAAATTTTGCTTGCTTGCTTTCCAGCCAGCTCAACAGCTCCCTTTACCAAGTGTCATGTCATAATCCAGTTGGTGAGTTTGCTTGAACTGCTGCCTCAAATGCAAATAACCCCACATGAAAATATCATGATTCACTATAAGTAGTAATCAACCATTTAATTCTATAAAACTTTTTATCATGAAGTGAACTTGTGTAGGTAGATGATAGCTAACCTTGCATGTGTCAAGAGCTCTTCAAAGGCTGAAGCTCAGTACTGTAGCCACTAAATTTTTTAAGCACCTTGGAAACCCAGGTGACTCCTAAGCCACTGACTGCCTATTCTCATCAAGGGTTCCGATCAAATCACAGGTGACAGTTTATCAAGCCGCAGGTACGGCGAGCCAAACTTAATCTCTCCAGGGACAAATTTGTTTTAGATACTGCCAATTAAGGGCAGCGATGAGTGTCAGGGACGAGAACTGCGGTGCTATGCTCCCGCTAATCAAATGCTCATGAGGCGCTTCTAGAGACACATCTGGCTAATGAAACAGGGAAACATGATTATGAGGGGAAAAAAACATAGAGTGGAAAAGAGGACAATACCGATGATTGACCTGGTAAAGGAGACCTGCTTTAAAAACGATCAGCACTAAAAGCATCCCGGGTCTCTCTGGGACACTTCCAGCTCGGTAAACCCAGAACTTTGACTCAAGGATAATCAGGCACCAGGAGGATTATTATAAAAATTTATGGAGGGGTTCATTAAATCTTAACGACGCAATTCTCTAAATATTCTCCGACATTCTGTACGGATCTTCCTGCTTCCTTCCATGATGGCGGCCCCATAGTAGTCATGCACACTGGCGGAGCACCAGAGAAGGAAATCTTGTCTTTACATTCTTTAAAACCACATTTCTGCATTCTCCATAGTCAAAAGCCTGTAGAGTTGATTTTATTGAGCGCATATTGTGTAAATTTCCCCCAACAGTCACCACAGACTTGGTTCAACCATGTTAGGCCTGAGGGCATAGTGCACACAGCTGAGGGTTCAAAGCTTGTCCGTTATTTTCTAATCAATACACCTACATGGCTGAAACGGAGAACTGGAGGTTTGCGGACTACTGCCCGCAGGGAATCTAATTTAGGAATGTTATGGGATTCTAGGCATCCTTGGCATTCCCAAAGGCATTCCTTCGGCACACTATGTGGGCAATCCATCATCAATATTGCACAGCCATCCAGCCAAAAGTTTTTTGTTGTTCTTGCTTCAAGCTCTTAAAAAAATCAATTCTCAGCAAACCCAGCATAGCTTCTCTTTGATAATACGAATTTATATATCCTAGCTGATACAGTAAATTCTGAGAGGCAACTGCATTGGCGATACTGTAAATCTTTTACTGTAAATCGGGACACCATTATGATTGAAACTATAAATTGGATACAATAAATCTTTGTCATTGTGTTTTTGAAGGAAGAAAGACTTGTCTGTATGTCAAACAATACTGACTGATTCCAGACCTACAGTAAGAGCCTGTTGTACAAAGTTGCGGTGTTGACCATGCCCATCAGAGAATATCTCTTTGCTGAAATTGTATGTTTTCCCAGCAGCAGCTCATCGTGGCTGTTTCATGGACCATCAGCCTGGTCGAAGGAGCGGACAGGTGAGAAAACACTAAAGTCACACACCTCAGTGAAGAGTTAAGTAAGATTTAACCGTGAGCCTTGCCATCCATCAGACAATAGTTTGCCAGGGGCTATCAATCCTCACGGTAACAAAAAGGAAGACTGAAAGTCTTGCTGCGGTCTCACCACAAACTATCCGACCGCACGCTTTCTCGTGAAAGCGGCGTGCTTGTAAATCCACACAAAGCCGGGTATTATCGAGCAAAAAAAGCACAACAAACCGGAGAGCCAATTTGTCATCTAAAAAACCTCACATCAATCTGAACTGAAAGCTGAACCTTGCCCTCCAGTGAAATGGTTGACAGTGAATGGCAGAACGCGTGACAGAGTCAATGACACTGATAGATGACAGCGCGAGATTTGCCGTGAGACTCTGAACCGGAGGGGTGCCGTACTCAATTCCTGGAGGACAGGTGTGTGTCCTGTTCCAACCAATTACCTCCGCGTAATTGGTCCTATTAGTTCATTAGCTGTATAGCACTTTCCACTGCTGCATTTACCAAAATGCGCTCCAATATGAATATTTGAGTACCCGGCATATGTGCTATCTTGAGCTGTAATGTATCATTTTAATAAAAAAATGGCTAACTGGGGAAAGACCCGGGTTAATCAAAGCAATTAAATGCAGTGGCTGGAACAGAAGTCGTGGACTTCTAAGCCCCCCCCCCATCCACCCCCCCTAGAAGGCTGATGCCCGTGTTCTACCAGGAAGTGAGAAGTAAAGAGGAAAGCTGGACTGAAGAGCCGCAGTTTCTTCCTCCTTTCCAACTCCTGCTCTCTGAGGGACAGAATTCACTACCTGTTCCAGAGAGAACTTTCCCCCAGGAACTCCCTTAAGCACGGGGAGAGGATGACTTATTTAATAATCTATTTAAATATTTATTTTTCTCTGTGAAAAGTGGGAGTCCTCTCCCAGGAGGTGGTGAGGAGTCCCCTGCCCAACACCCGCTGACCGCTACGTGTTGGCTCGGCGCCCCAAAACGCAGACGCTTCCTCGCTCCTGCCCCACGCCGTCTTTCAGAGCCCAGATTAAATATTCATGGCGCCATATGCTCCTTAAGATCCGCCATAATTACTCACCGCCTGTCGCCGCTCCGCTACCGCTAAGGCCCCCCTCCGTCCTCCCCCGCGCGCCAGTCCTCGACGCCGGCTTGGGCTCGCCGGACGCCTCGCGGCTCCGGCCGCCGGTGGGATCCGGCAGCCTCTCTCCCCGCTGCTTAATTTGCCCCGTGGAGGATGGTGTCAGCCGGCTGTCTGAAGCCACCGCTCACGACGTTAGCGTAGCGCGGACACCGAGGGATGGGGTCCAAGTCAGCCGAACGGCTGCGCGGTCGCCACGGCGACGCACCGCACTCCCGCGCTACTCTCGCGGACGGAAAGGTGCAGGAGCAGATCCCGCTTTAGGCACAGTGGCTGCACAGCAGCCTAGAGCTTGAGACAGTGCTTGAGTGAACCTCCAAGCAATATATAATAGGTGAGCTTTAAGGTACCCTGCCAAGATGATGAATAATGGAAGGATGTGCCCTGCTTTATGGCTCTGAAACACTGACCCACACATGTCTGCTTTATTGATGTGCGGCACCTTTGTTCTCAGACCCACCGTACTGGAAAGTACTCGGGGCAAAGTTTTTTAAACCGCCACCACTGGCTTTAGGAGTGGATGATGATTCCGTAGTGCACTTTTTTTTAAAAAGGGGGTAAAACTACATGTCCAGCTGATTGCAATGAGATTATAATGATTAGCATTAGCAATTTCAACAATGAGGTTTTGTATTTTTTACATTCTTTCAAGTCGCTTTCTTTCAAACGTTTCAGATGTCCCGTGGTGCCAGGGCCAGTTCAGTCCTTGCGAGAACTGATTGTATGCTGCATGATCCAACTCAAGAGTTTCTATTCATAATTCTTCAGCAAGCAAACCAGCCACTGATCATGCATCATGTGACTTTCATAATCAGTGGTTTGATGGCTTGACGGTCCTTAACTACGCTTTTCAAATCAAGAGAAAGTCAAATGGACGGAGATGAATAGATGTCCAGGGGGTAAATTAAGTACGAGTAGAGCTTCATTTACAAGTTCGGTCAAAAGAACTGCACCAAATATCATGAAATCCTGTTTAATGTGAAATTCATAGCATAATTATGAAGCATGTCCCAAATTTGAAAACCTCAGTGAGGGACGTATAGCCCCACTCAGTTGAAGCTCATTGGGTCTCATGACGCTGAATGATCAAATTACGTAATTGAGTGTCATATACGACTGTTGCTATGGGGGGTCAACCCACACAATGCCCACAGCCCAAGGCAGGTGAGAGGTGGAGGGACCCAAGATCACAATTTGAACCCTGAATTGACTGAAGCACACAGTACATATGCATAATACTGAAGTTACATATAATGAATGAAATATACCCAACATGACTAAACAAGAGTGAAGAGATCAAAATGGAGGGTGATCACGGCAAAACAATAGTAGCAGTACTAAAGCGTTCTATTGTATGAGGCTGAAAATGATGCTTTCTCATTCATCCAGTCAAAATAACAAATCACAGACTCAGTGTCGCATTTGAAGAATGGAAAATAAATGCAAATGAAATGTGTTTTCCTCCAGTAACCTTGAGGCCAACACTCAAACCTGACAGAGAAGAGTGCAGAACAAAGTGTCGCGTCTCCTTAAAAGGGAAAGCACCATTTGGGGAGTGCTCCTGTGGACCCCACTGCTGTCCGGGACACAGTAAAAAATGCCTCTAAAAAAGGCCCGCGAGTGCCGCGACAACCTTTTTAAGTCCGAGGACGGGGAGCGTCCATCACACCTCGCAGACGCCGTAATCAAACCCGGAGCTAACTGGTCATTCGGACGGAGTCATCTCTCTCAGAAGAGCCTGTCAAGGCTGTCAAACGCCGTGCAGTTTTTCTCGCGGCGTTCTGTCTGGAGGGTTTTCAGTCAAGGTCAAACGACAGAGCAGCTGCTTAGGAATGACATTCGAAAAAGCGCTCAGGGAGGCCCGCCACGCTCATCGGTCACCGCCTTTTATCTGTCGATATTTCGCAAAACCCGTCTAACGAGGGCGTGGACAATTCACCTCCGATTTCGAACGGCAAAAAAAAATGTCGGTTTTCCAGCTCGCATCTTGAAAAGAATTTCAGTTTCGTTTGTCTGAAGCGTGGACATTCGGGCAGTCAAGTGATAATTGCCAGTTTAATGATGGAATCATTAAACAGCCACTTCATTACTGCTCTCCGGATCAAACATAATAATAAACTAATTGCGAGGAGCACAAATAGTCACCATACCCTGATCAGCAACTCAAAACTCAAGCAACTGTGCGGCATGCAAAATTCTAAAACAGTAAAATAACAGAACAATGTCCCTCTTTAATTATCTGTGACATTTAAGAAATGCTGTGAAAAGCAAAAAAATGCTCAAATTGATACATTTCATATGCTTCAAATAAGAAAAGATATAATTGGCTTTATGATACTACTGTTATATTTCTCTAATTCGTTCAAGAAAATAAAAACCATTAAAATTATGTTGGAAAGCCTATTAAAATAGCCGAGCCTGCATGACATTTTTAAATTGTCTGTGATTTGTCTCTCTCTTCGACTGTCGCAACGACGTTGAAATAAAAGCGTCCGGTGGGAATCCGTTAAGCACCAGGCGTTTTTGGCTGACAGCCCCAGCACTGAGGCAGAGAGGAGAGAGGCGAGGACACACCTGTCAAATCGCGTGAGCCAGCCTTTTTAAACGGGGGCCAGGATCGCCTCACGAGACGGGAGAGGAGATGAGGTTGGTCACGACATGGTTGCACATTAATAAAAACACAACGTCTGTGTCACAGACACTGAAATTCATCTCATCAAATATGGCATCAGTGAACATTTCATATACTAATACTTTTGATTATATCGTATAATGCACTGTCATGCTATTGCAATATATTCAGCATTTACGTACACATACAGTATGACACATTCACATAAAATAAATCTTAAATCTATTCACGCTGTTCTGTTAAAAAAAAGGTTGGCATCTCTCAGCTCTAAATATCTCTCAAACCTCTCTCAACACAAGCATCTGCCAAGCTCTAAACAGGTGGTTCTCAGTCAAGTGAAATAACACGCCCCTGGTTCCTACTGTGTCACTTTCAGGATTGACATCAACCTCAAAATAAAGGGCTTAAAAGATCCTGCATTCCCCAACCACCCTCCTCTTTCAACACATTAATAAAACATATATTCAGTGAAGAATTGAAAGGAGATTTTCTGTAGGTTTATCCTCCACGAAAGGGGCAATATTTCACGTGCCCATCATAGTTAAACATACTGCCTAATTGGAATAATTGGAGATTACATTTCTTGCCCTCCGTATATTAACATTCAATGTAATCAAAGAGATTCAATGTAGCAACCTCCCCCAGACGATTTGTCTGAAAAACAACTTGTACGTCCAAGCTATTACTCGCCCTGGAAAAATATTTTTCAGAGGGCCTTTAAGGTGATCTACTCCGTCTATTTAAGTGTATTCCTTTTAGAGCTGAGAGTATGTAACAGCATAGGTCTGGTCCACTTGGCACAAAGAGAGATGTAATTAGCTTTGCTGAGCTAAAGGCTGAAGATCCCCCAGCTGAGGGAACTAATCAGACTGTTATTCGGGCTCCAGGCTGCGATGCCACTTTCTGTAGGTGATGCTCGTGTGTTCGCTCACACGTCCGCACCGCGCTATGCACAGTAAGTACATTCTGGGGAACTGAAGCGGGTCAAGCTGGGAAATGGAATTGAACTTCAGTAATGACACCTGTAATGAGTTACAATTCGTTTCCTCAACTGAAATGGAAGTGACTCCAATTCTAGTACAAAGCCACAAAAGTTGAAGAATAAACCAGCAGTAGAGCAGCATCCCCACCCCGAATTTCCAAATCTAAAAAACACGGTTCTACTTCCTGCCCTCGGTCAACGGCTGAATTCTTCTCCGCTCTTTTGCCAGCGGGAGGCTTGAACTGCCGTGCCGCGAGGAGCGTGCCTCTCTTTACTCACCCGCTACGTTCAGGAAGATGGACGGGCTCGTCTTGTTTTCCCCGTTCTTTTCGTTGACCGCTTGAACGTAGTACCTCCCTGCGTCGGCCGCGGCTGTCGACATCACCACCAGCTGGTTGTCCAGTGTTATGGCTCTGTGCGTGACGAGGGAGAGGATGTCATCCATTAGTACACAGGCTAGTGGGGATAAGCAACAAACCTGAACTGGCATAAAAATACAAATGCGTTGCTGGTAGTGTAGAGTCACGGTTGGATAATGGTATGGTAACTGGGCTCGTAATACAGTGGCGGCACGTTTGCACTGCCATTGAATCCTTGAGCAAGCCACTTAACCCAAACTTCTTCAACAAATATATCCAGCAGTGTAAGTGGACACTGAAAAACAATGTGTGTAATCAGTGCAAGTTGCTGCTAAATGTAAATGCAATATTGGCATAACCAAAGACACCCTGTTTTATTCACTTGATACATTTTTTTAAATTTCACAAGATAAACTCCTCCATAACTTTGTAAATGTATTGAATGGACAACTGGAGTCCCTATTTTTTAATTTTACAACAAAAGTTCATCCATCACTAATAAGCATAGAGAAGAGTTTCTTCTTTATAACCAACTTCGGCCGATCCAACATCATTCAATGCAGGTAATGTTTATGCGTCACAAAGGCTAACTGAAGTGTCATTGCTATAGAAATGAAACATGGTGAGTCAGGCCATTCATGTCTATTTGTAGCTCTACCTGACATCCTGACGTGGAATAGAAACAAAAACATATTGTCCTGGCTTTAATTAATCCTAGCATCAGTGATGAATCATCATTTGTCTTTGAGGCATTAGCCACATGGGATTTTTCCTGTTTGCTTCAACACTAGAACCCTCTCTTCTACAGTATATTAAATGACCAAAGATGACCTAATGAAATCTCATAAAAATAGGCCCTTGAGGAAGATCTATAAAAAGGTGTTTTATGTTCAAAGAATCACCTAGATTTAATCAATATCCTGCACTATGACTAACCATTGTGTGTCAATTGTGTTTTTTGTTTTGTAGATTTTGGTGCTTTTCGAACTGAAATTGTGTTCATCAAGAAAACATACTTGCAAGTTAAATTTAAGGACCAATGCACACTGAATCTAGGAAAATGTGCATTTGGAATTAAACACAAGAGAAAGGGGTTTGGTTTGTAATTACAAGTCTACAACCAAAGACTGTTTCTGACTGGTCAGATGTGAAATTGTATAGGATTTCCTACCACACACGCCTCAATATTTTTCCACTTTCTTTTCCTATGATTCTTTGTGTGTGTGTGTGTGTTTCATAAATCCTAAAAGCCTTCTGAGTTTAGTTAAATGTCAATAAAATGATAAAATATGATTCACATGGACCAAACCCAGATGAACCGCTCAGCTGTTCAGTTTGGCTGCTTCAGGGGATGGCGCTAACACCAGCACCCTTTGTACTTTGACACTTGCTTTAATGCAATTAGACAACTGTCAAATTTAGCCAAGTGAACCTGCATGTAAAAGACAGTGCTTATACCATGATAAACAGGTTGGCTTTGACTCCATATTAATTTTCACTGAAGAAACAATAGCAGTTGCTGCCCGGCTATATTGAATTATTCAACGCCGGATTGTCAGCTTCCCATTTCTATTTTCTGGCAGATGATTAAACACGAATTAGCACAATAAAAAGTTATCCAAAAAGAACTTGGAGAGGAATACAGCGAGTGTCTGGGCTGTGTTGATGAGGATGCAGCATACTGTACAGCTTGGCTGGAGTTTTTTCTTGACACAGGCACATTTGGGAGATAACGGCAACCCTCGGTTGGAGTTGCCAGGGGCAGTTTTGGAAGGTCAACGCAGTCCGCCTTGATTAACTTTTAATTAAATGGCTCCCAACCCGAATAAAATCAGCCTTGGCCGGCCTTGGCGCATCTGGATCTCCACCGATCTTGCGCCCGGGCTCGTCCAAACGAATCCGACCGGAATACGTTTCGCCTGGAAAGGTTTGTGCACAATGGGACAGAGTGTAAACATTTTCCCTGGTTGGAGAGAAAAGACCCAGGGTGCCCTCAGTGTGAAGCACAAACTTCTTCTTTTTTTTTTTTGATTATCTAACCTCGATTGAACTTCAGTTTCATTTCTTGTGATGAATGGGCAGCAAGGGACCAATGAACAACAGGCTTCAGAGGAGATAATGATCCCCTTTATCTTTTACCACTTGGAAGGAGCAGGCCTTTGATTACACATCCAGCCAATGAGATATGCCAACATCGTACTGTAAGGTAAAGTATGGTAGCGAGTGGGGAATTTTCAAGGAGAAGACCGACACAGATAACAAACCCTTGTTCCTCACTCCACAACGCAGTGACAATACCACATCACCAGCTGTAACATTCGGCCACAATATTCATCAGTGTCATCAAACCTGAAATTCACATATAATAATTTCAGTATTACCAGAGCCAGGCGATTTAAAAAAGGTTATGTCTGTTAGCAAAAATACTACCGAGGCCAGTTGTATTTCTGTCAGAAATATAATTATCAAGCTAAGATCATTTAAAATGGTTACTCACCTATGAAAAGGAATGATCAAGGACAGGTGATGCAAATAAATGTTTTTACTCTTAGAGAAAGAATTATGGAGGCCAGGTTTTTAAAAAAAAAGGCTGTTCCTGTTTGTAAAGGTGATGCCACATCAAAGTGATCCATACAGCTCTAGAGATGAGGACTATTTCACGCTGTCAAATTCCACCTCAGCACACTGCTCAAATCAGTTTTTCTCCTCCAAGTAATTATACTCATTCATGCCTTTGCCCCCACCTTCTTAGGATGACAAAAAAATCTCATTTGAAGCACATAATGAGACTCCCAAGTCTCTCAAAGTAAGAGCTGCATGCGTGGCTGGGTCCCTTTTAAACATGAAAAGATTGCTCTGAAAGACCAACGTTTGCCTGTTCTCATCACAGCAACGGGCAAGTGACGGCAAGTAGTGACGTGGGAGTGAACTTTCATGAAACCGGAAAGCACTACATGGCACCATATGTTATCAGTAAGACACTGATTTGAACCAATCATTACATTTTGTTGTGGAGAGCAAAACCCTTTGATTTGTTCAAAGACTGACAGCCTTTATATTTCCACCAATTATTGGGTTTGTGAAGCCTCACTACCATCAGTAACAGCAAGCGTGTAATAGTCAGAATCGATGTGCACTCTGGGGTACGACGCCAAGCCTATCCCTGCATTCTGAGGCATTTGGGCTTTCCGTGCCGAAGCAAACTCCGCTGCGGATTTCTCAAAACCCACCGGAGTACGATTCATCTGCGTGGCTCCGCGAGCCGGCTCTGTGGGATCTACGTGTACACATCCCCTACTTCCTGTGACTAAGAAGTGTGCCTAGTTGGTTCAAATAGATCAGAAATTTGGCACATTAATAGAATAAGAAGCAGGCTAACAAAACGTAAGCCCTCCATCTGCTGGGGTGGTCTCCTGAGCCTTACGTTCAGTAAAGCCACCGCCGTCTCAGGAAGTTCCAGCCGATCAACGAATCACGCGGCGCGACAGTCAATCCTCGCAAGGGAGGAAGGAGTTGGCGAAGATTTCGGCTGAGGGGTTGTTTTGTCTGAGTTTGGACGGCTCCTCTCGCTTGCCCTCCAGAACTAAGCAGCTGCCATTCGGAGGGGCCGCTCGTCCACATCTCTGTCATTCAGCGGCAGAGCCCGAAACGCCACCACAAATCTGATTCAGTCGCAGTTCACTTCTGTTCAATATCGATGGAAATAGCCCGCTTTCATTTTCTGAATGCGTTTTCAAGGCAGACCAGGGTTCTCAGACTCAAATCCCGGAGGGCCATAGTGTCTGCTTGTTTTTGACGTGTTCCTACACTTAAGTGCTTAATTCAAGTCACCGATTGCCACAGGAAATTTGCATGAGGTTCCACAGTATTCCACAGAACCTTGTTTGCGAGGCCTGAACTGGCTGTCGATGGAAAGACAACCAAAAAACCTGCAGGCACTGTGGGCCTCCAGGGCTGAGGTTTGAGATCCCTAAGGTTCACCGTGCAGTTAGTAGTCCTTCAACAGAGTATCTTCCTCAATTGAAATGTATGACACTATTTTTATTTTTTTAAATAAGAAAGTATTTTCTTCTTTTCTTGTATTTTTATTCACATGACCCATAGACCTGTGCCCGTATTACAGAACTATCTCAGAATAGAAGAGTTGAATAGAAGAGGCTGCAGAATCAGGCTTCACTTGACCTTATCAGGTTAAAATGCAAAACACATTCGTAATCAGCACTCTGACTCGGAGAAGCTTCATAAATTTGCGCCCTCATATATTAGGTCAAAGCTTATTTTGTTATATAGTCCATTTAAAAAAATGCAAACATAATGCAGTTGTACTAAAACCTTAATCACAAAGCACAATCTAAACACCACAGTGAAGGCTAGCATTATATTCTATTAGGCTTTGAAAAACTGTTCCATATAGCTTACATTTATCAAAGTAACTTGTACCTGCTTTCACGACACGGGTTTACAGGATGCATGCTTTCATTTGCTGCCATAAATTACTTTTTCAAAACAGGCTCACAGATCTAACTTGCGTGACAAGGTAATTAAAATGTCAGCAGCTAATACAATGTTCTTTGCTCCACTGGAGCAGAATGCACAGCATTGCCCTGGTCTCTCTTTACATTGTGATATATGATGATGATAAAAAAAAATATTCTCCAGAAATGTGGATAAAACACTGTTCTTACGGCAGAGAAAACAGTGACTTTTCCTGGGTCTCCGTGGCAGTAAACAAACATTACTGCATGTCTTTTTTTAAAGCACTCAGTCAGGGGAGAAAATACTTAAATCCTGGAAAAATGAGGCTGGATATTTCTTAAAGGCCACCTTCTTGGTCTTGGCTTTGATTTGCACTTCCAACCCAACACTTTTCCAGAAACAAATTTTCAAACACATATTGACTTGCTTCAGTCAACAATAATTTGACAGAACAAATTCTTCATCATCTTCTTCTTCTATTATTATTATTGTTATTATTATTATTATTATTATTATTATTATTATTACTATTATTATTATCTCTGACAAACAAGACTTGCTCATTTTGGTGAATTCTTGTGAAGAGAAAAACAAACACTGCAACTAACACACATTTAATTCCGAGTCAGTTGTGACCACGAATGTTGATTTAACTAATTAAATCAAATGAATGCCAAGCTCCAACTAAATAAATGTGTTGAAAGAGAAGGTTTTAAAAAGATTACTTAAAAAAAAGAATTATTTTACTCAAGAGTGCCCATCAGCACCTTTTTGAAAAATCAGCTATTGTATGAATATTGGAAGGTCATTTCAATGGTCTCTTCTGAACAGGGCTGAAATCTGGCAAGAGGCTGATGTGGAGCCTCTTGGTGGAGGGGGCAGAACAAATGGCAGAGTGCTCAAAAGGCCCACGTGTCCTCGAGATCAAACCGCAGGCCTGAGCCACGTCCCATCAGGGCCTTGGCGACCGCTAGCATGTGGCTAAAATACAACAGCACTGTGTTTCTTTCATTCTCATACTGTGCCAGAAATTAAAGGAAGTGTACACTAAGCACTAATCGCATGTCTTCTACCTGGGCACTAATTGGACAATGTTGTGAAAATTGCCCAGACGAGCTGCAACAGATCCTATTTGTTCAAATCCAGTAAATTTGATGCCTCAAAATAGAAAGTTTTGAAGAATCACCATTGTCACCCACAGCTTCTGATGATATCGCCTCAATATATGTATCAAGAATCATCGGAATCTTGTCTCAAATTCAGCCAATAAGTCACACTGCAGTTAGGCTGAACCCAGACCGTTGAGACAAAATTCAGTTGAGATATTCCCCCAACATCAAACACCATAAGCCCATCTCTAATGTTCACATGTGACTGAAAACATATGCTGGCATGTGGACAAGGACAACCACAGTACATCAAGCACTACAGTACATGTTTATGTCTTCAAGCTTTCCATAGCAGTCAAAACATTAGTTAGCATCCTTGAGCAGCAGGAAATGGAATTTCACAGGGGAGCATTGTTTTATTTATAATTTGACTGTTTATCACTGAGCTACTCAGAACTTTTTAATGATGCTGGCTCCTGGCTTAGACTACTGGTATCTCCACCGAGTGTTTTTAGCCAGTCAAAATCTGAGCATGCAGTGCATCTTTGCCCCAAGGACTAAGCTTTTGGAAGCGTTGCAATAAGCTCACAGGTGTCAAAGCCTCCTCCAGTAGACTCTATCTGAGACTCATAAGCCTTCGATCACTGGTCCTTACTACATGCCAAAGACACCACTCACTTTGTGATTTGGAAATAAATTGTGAGCCTCTCCACAGGATCCCCTGGCCACATCCAGGCTCAAGATTTGATACGGGACCATGGGGAGCATCACTGCACCAGAGGGCAAGTCATTTAGCTGGATATATCACCTAAATCAGAAAGTTTTCCCCCCTTAAAAAAACCATTTTACAGGCTGATATTCTACAGTGAATAAAATCACTTTTTATTTATTTATACAGATGGTGTATGATTCATGCAGATGGCTGATGCTTGACTATTTAGCTAAGCAGAGTGTCCACCTGGGATTCAAACCCACACCCATCTGGTTACATATAAACTTCTACTAGCTACTGCACCTCACTCCTGCCAAAATTATCCACTGCCTGCAGGTTCTTGTGTGACAAAGCAGTATTGACTGCAAGGAAACTATTCCTGTCACACAGGAAGTCCAGATGTAGCTTTTACCATGCATCCCTTTCATTATAAGGCAATAACCCTGGCTATCCATCCATGAAGGAAAAAGACGTGTCCAGGTACTATATCTACAAATGTACTATACAAGCACAGACATTTGCAATCCTTTTATTCCCTTTTCCTCACTTCTCAAGATAACAGCATCACATTGCACTGAAGGAGCCGTCACTTGTTCAATTTGAGAAATAGAAAACATAGGGTATTGTGTACTAGAACAGTAACATTTTCTAGGAATACTTCTAGATAGGAGCAGTGTAAAATTATTATGAAGTACATGACACCTTCATAAGAACTACACAAACATTCAAAAATGCCAGTTTGAATAACTGTAAATAGGCATACAATGTGTTATTCCCTCAATAATTCATTTGTTATGAAGATCCTATGAAGTTGTAATGCAAGTATTTTAAAAACCAGAATTATTCAAAACATCCTATGCCAGAACATCTCCCTCAGATAGATTTATTCACCAATTAATTTCTTATACTGTTTGTTTAGAATAAATTGACAAAAGGCCAGCAATGCAATTTCCTACTACAGAAACAGGAAACAACGAAGAATGCTTTAATTCAGCCAGAGGAGCATTAGTGAGGTCCGGCACTGATTGGGCGATTAGGCCATACACAAATCCTCACATACTCTAGCTGCAGCATCGTGAATGACCTGCAGCAGCCCCACAGTGTTCTTGGGAAGACCACAGAAGAGGACATTACAGTAACCCAGTGTACATGCAATAAATGCTTGGGTCAGTTCTTCTGAGTCTGACCTTATCAGAAAACCTCTAATTTTGGAAATATATTTAAAGAGACTTTAGTAATTATGTTGATGTGAAAGCTGTTTTAGTAATTATGTTTATATGACCTTCAAATCAGCATCTAAAACTACACCAAGGTTTCTGACCCATTCACTGCTCCTCAGGGACAGGGAATCTAAGTAAACAAAGATTTCCTGTCTCTGTGCCTTTGGACCGAAAACAAGAATCTCAACTTTAACCTTGTTAAAGTTGAAGAAGTGTTTGGGCCATCCAGTGGTTCATGTTCTCTATACATTTGGTGCTGAATCTCATCAAGGTCTAAGGAATTTACAATGGAAAAACTTTCCTGACCACCTTCAGTGACACTAAAACATGGTGAAGAGGGAAACTCAAATTTCTGATCAGGGCAAGATTTAGGAATGCTGCGCCTGATGTGTGTCATTTTGTCTTGAAAGAAGGCAGAACATTCTTCACACAGTTGTGGAGAGAAGGTTGGTGAGGCTAGTGAGTGAAGGGTTTAACAGATCAATAATTGTTGAAAAAATAATTTGTGCATTGTTGCTATTATTACCTATGATCCTTGAGAAGTTTGATGGCCAAGAGAGTTTCATTTCCTTGTTGTTGCTATGCAGACTGGCCTTGTAAATGTCATAGCGAATATGAAACTTTCACCACTTGTGCTCAATTTTCCTTTTCTCCAAGGGCCTTATTGGTTCTCTTACAAAATGTTATTTTTTACTGGGGAAATGCCGTTGATAATATTTTTAAGCAAAAATTAAAATTACCCAGCAGATCATCATAGGATGGCATGAAGGGCAATGTCAACTTGAGAAATGGTTAATAAAAATTTCAGCTGAATTTAATATACAGTCTCTTAACACTTCTGTAACCAAGAGAACCATGTTGCTCCACAAAACATGGTAGAGATAAATTCTCAAAATTCTCAAAATCTCAGTATGATGGAGACCAGTCTTCACAGTCGGCTTTACAACCAAAGCTGTAACCCCTGACTCCGTAGCTGCAGGCAAGCCCGAGGCTAACTGGAACTCACACCAGACTTGCCAGGATCTCCCACTGTTTATGTTCTTCCTCTCTGTATTTAAATAATAATCTCCTCTCATAATTATCTTTAATTTAATACCCTTTACTGCATCTATTGACCCCCATAAGGCGATGGTTGTAGTCTTTTAATAAATTATTTTTGGCAAGCCTCTTTTCCGGTCTCATGATATACCTAAAGCAATCTAAAAGAGCACTCGCGGTCTTTTAATTAAAAAGGTGACGGTCTTTATTAACAACAAGAGCAGACTTTTTTTTTTGTTGAGCAAGTGAAATATTCCCAGAGGTCAGACTGGGACAGCAAAATCCCACATTGAGATTGGACAGTGGGGAAACATTTTATCCCACACTCAATCAACCCCCCCCCCCCCCCCCGAAGAGTCTCTGGAACGTGGACTGGGGGGGAGGGGAGGGGGTGGGGGGTAATTTAAACATGACCACAGCACATAAACAGTGAAGCGTACAGGCTGCTCGGAGCGCCCACATAAAAAGTGAACAACAAATCAGACCAAAAAGGAAAACCATTTGTTAGACTTCTTTGCAGTGCTGACTACCATGTAACTATTGTGCCATGCCCCGAAAACTGCAACTTCAGTAGAAAAGGATGGCGAAAGAAATCAGCAGGGCAGGACCAAATTCTTTCAACGTCTGACTGCAATAACGAGCACAGCACTCGCCCCATATATATGAAGAACCTCAGAGCAGGAACGCTGATCTAGGATCAGTTCAACGCATAACTGATGAGGTTAAGACACAAACTGGGTAAACCTGATCCTAGATTAGAACCCCAATTTTAGACACTGTATTAATGCAGGCAGTGATTTCATACAATGCACTAACCCTCGGGCTGGGCTATATAATGATATAGGAACGCGGACGCTCGCCTGTGCATTTTTTGATTGATAACGTGGCACCAAATTAATTTCCTCAGAACTCACTGGCACTCCGTTCTAAATCAGAGTAACAAAGAAGGTTCTAATTGGACCTCTGAAAATTCTAAATGTCAAAACCGTTAAGGCCACTGCGCTAATCGGAGGAGAGCAATTAGGGGCTCCAGCTCAAAGAGCCGCTGCCAAATCACAAAGTGCCTTCCGCGCTACTGTGCCGCGACAAAAACTGGGCGATCTCACCCGACTCGACCCACATGTACCTCCATACTTTGTTTCTTTGCAGTTCTGTTCACCTGGGTTTCTCCCTTTTGCATCATGAATGAAAGCGCAAACCGCTGGGTTTGAGCGAAACCCAAAAAAAAGGCGACTTTTAGCGTGGGTGGATTATTCCACCTCCGCGCGAGGAAGTAAACAGCCTGGCTCAGTGCAAGCAGCCGGAGTCTCTGTCGTGCGCTCCTCCAGGGTGGGGAGTTCTGAAACGCTGCAGCGTCTTTTTCAAGGCTCGGGGAAAATGCATGAGACGGAAGATAAACAGACGCCGCTACACACAGGTGGGCTTTGAGTCTGCGCCCTTCCTCTTCAGAGGCCTCGCAGGCATTCTGCAGATATCTGGAGCAGAAACCCGCTGTAAAGCGACTCTGGGCTCAGAGAACGAAGGAACCGAGAAACCGAGCAGAGGACAAGCGCACCTGAACAGGTTTAGGGCAACCGCAGCTCGGAGAGCGCCTGGGAATGCTTTCATTATTAAAATGCAGGCTGAGAGACAGCGAAGCAAGGGACATGATGTGTGGTTTGTGCTACATGTCACGCAAATGTATGCACATATGCAGCAAGTTCACTTGCCTTCGGTATTTCTCCACGTGCAACTGCAAGAAATATTAAATGTAATGTCATTCCTATCACTTCACTACTATTCATTGCTCACACTCAGGTGTATTAGCATCCCATCGTTTTGGAATACCATGGACTGCAGACATGCTAATGTGGATGTGTTCATGGTAACATTGGCATAGTTTTTCACCTCTGACAGCGTAAAAAAAAAAAAGCAGTAATTTTGGGTCAAAAAAGCCAAAAGGAGGAATTGAAAACATTGCTTTGGTGTGCATTGATTGAAAAACCAAAATCTTTTTTAAATTAAAGTGATAAAATTAAAGATTCATATCTTCGCAGATGCAATTTTATGCATACATGAACCCAGAAACTCCAGGATCCACATATGAATGCTACTTTACCCATAGGATGATCATGTAAGAAGATCTACCTTGTATTTCCTCCTGTTCTGGAGGCGGGTCTTCAGTGATGGTTTCTGGGATGTTTACTGTGTTTTCAAGGATACCATTTTTATGCTCATTTATGCTTCCTCAAAGTGACCCTTTTGTCATCCATTAAAGCCTTATCTGAGGGCTGGTTTTTTACCTCACTTTGATGACTAATGTCTGGAATGGCCCATAATGACGGGGTGCTTATTTCCAACTCCTGAAATGAGAACTCGAAGGCTTAAGAGTAACTTTGGAGCACATCACATGGTTCTTAAGTGGCTGACTAATGCGCGATGGTCAATCCAAACATTTTCCCAGGGTGCCATCTCCTCATAAATCTGCATGTTCTCCAAATCATGGCGCCCAGTCCAGTGCTCCTCTCTCCCCGAGACCAAGCCTCCTGTAGGTATGATGTCATCACCAGCTTCCCTAGCAGTCGTATTGGTGTGTGACCGAGTGGCATCGGTTCCTTTTATCTGAATGAAACTGCCTCATAGTGCCATAGTTTGGCCCTAGAAGAGCAGCGCTGCGGCAACATTCGATACAGCCGGCAAGCGGGTGACGGACCTCACTGCCGTAATTCAACCGGAACGAATGCAGCGGGGGTTTTACGGAAACCGCTTGTGAGAGCAATCGTGCGCATTTCTCTCAGAGAAACACCAGGGCTTGGGGAAACGCACCGGAATGTGAAAACAGCGACGTCTCCCTCCGCGCCCGCCCTGTGCAACTACCGCGGGGGGGGGGGGGGGGGGGGGGGGGGGGGGGGGGGGGGGGGCGAGTCAGCGCCTCGTTAATAATGTAACGAGGTCTGTGCCTCGGCCGCAGTCCTACAGGGAGACTTCGCGGTAAAGATGCAGGGAGGCAGGCTCCCGTCCCAGTCGAACAGGAATATCGTTACAGCCTGTACTCATGTTCTGGAGTGCACATAAAGTTTCTTCTTCAATATTGTCATGAATTTACATTTTTTTGTACTTGTTTAGCACATGGGAAACTTGCAGGGCTTACAAGAACATACACGAGCTTCAAGGCTCTGCTCTCAGAGTGAAACATTTCTGGAAAGGTAAGTCCATACAGGGAAGTGCTATTTAAAGGAATATAAGGTTATTGCGTTCATAGCTGAGCTGAATTAGCATTAATATACTGTTTTTTAACACTTTAAAATTATTTGACCTGCTCTGCATGCAAAATCACACAAAAAACACAAACATGATCAGAAATGGCTACATCAAGAATAGAACTTACTGTGATGTCAAGGCTTTTAGAGATAACCAAGAGCACCATGTTGCTCCACAAAACATGGAAGCGATAAATTCTACACGTTCGAGACCAGTCTTCACAGTCAGTTTTACAACCAAAAGACCTAATTAAGCTGTAACCCCAAACTTTGCAGCTGCAGGCAAGCCCCAGGCTAACTGGAACTCACACTAGACTCGACAGGATCCCCCACTGTTTGCGCTCCTCCTCTCTGTATTCCATGTTGGAATAGTGCTAGCCGATACACCGCGGTGATATTTATTGAATGCAATAACAGTTGTCACCACCGTGTAGTGGATTGCCTCCCTGATTTGGTAGTAAACAACCACCCCGTCTTATGGGCACCCAAGAGAGAACAGTGGTGACTCGTGAAATTCTTCCAGAAAAAATGTCACCACTGTTATCTATTGGGTGACCATAAGTCAGTCAATCAGCAGCAAGGCCTCGAAGCTGCCATATGATTGACAAAAGTCATCACATGATCACACAGAAGCTGTCTGCTGATTGGCTGTCTAAGCAACTCCCAAGCGATTACATTAGTTACATTTTTTTCTCCAGAAGCATTTCACACAGTCTCTTAAGTTTGGTTGTTTACTACCACTTCAGGTGTAATTAAAAAGAAAAAGACGAAAAGAAAGAAAATACACCATATGGTGGCAAAGACTGTTGTGCGTTTGATAATTATCCTTGTGGTATATTGCCCAGCCCTATGCTGGAAGTACCTGAGATAGGTAGGAAATCTGCTACTTCTTTTCCTTTGGGGAGTTTTTTCTTTAGATATAATAGGTGTACTTTTATGTATTGCCTTTCTGTTAAGTGCTTTGATTACTATGAAAAACACTAAACAAATAAAATTAATAACCATAATTATTATTATTATGATTATTCTCATTTAGCATTTTTACATAGCACATGTTTTTACATAAAATAAATACATTATTCATCACTACAGTCACTGGGCAGATGCTCCTATCCAGAGGGAACATCAGTGTTACTCTCAGATAACACAAAATGCAGTATCACCAAAAAGGCTCAGAGGCCCGTTCAGAATCAGTAACAGTAATGCTAACCCAACAAGCAACAACTTTATTGAAACAAAGGAAGGTGCCACTGGACATAACCTTTACACAGTTTTACCTATAGCATTATCTAAAAGGAGCTCCAAAGAAAGAAAAATAAAAAGAAAGGATATCTAAAGGGGGTCAGTGTCATCTGAAGAGCTAAGTCTTTATAATCCAATATGAGAAATATTTACTGAAATAGTTTGTCCCCTACAAAGGACAGGAACTTTGCCCATTGCTATCACGGTTCAAGTGCAAATGAGAAGAATCCTCTTATTGCTTAGACAACAGTGGTGCTGAATTGGCAAAGCCCCAGGTCTGCCAGCCAGAGATGAGGCTGACTGTAAGAAGTGGCAGATTCCAGAGACAAGCTTTCCTCCTAGTGCTAAGGGGGGATGGGGGTTGACACACCTCACCCTCACCGGTTACTCTGCCCCTTCCGCATCATTCCGTGCTGCCCATGCCCTCGGCCTGAGAGATGCTCAGGAACGTAGAGGGGCGGTTCCGCCTCTTTCTCACGTTGAAGTTTTAGGCTTTTGTTTTGAAGGGTTAATTCGTTCATCTTCGGCCCCCAAAATCGCCCGACGTCATCACTGAAGATGAACAAATTTACTCTTCAAAGCAAAAACCTCAAAACGTCAACGTTTGAGTCACGCAGTTAATTCTCTGCTGATGTACACCATCATACACGCCCCCCCCCCCCATCTTTTGCAGCAAAACAGGTGGCCCGCCCTACGTAGCACTTTGCTACAACTTCACCGTTTTGGTGGGAGTCAGCCCGGGACTCATTGTTTCCATGGACAAGATTTGTCAGGTTGCCTGGCAACCAGTGTGAAGCCAGGGTCCCTGTTTTTTTTTTTTTTTGCCCCCCCAGTGGCCTGGCTCTAGCTTTGAGGGCTGGGTGCCACTGGCCCATCTGCTCAGGGGCACAGAGCGAGAGCTATCTGACATTTCAAAGACTTTCTCTGAAATTAATTATGCAACATTCGAAGGGCCTGATTAAAATGATTTGCCTGATAATAATTTAACCTTCTGCTAGCCTTGAGAGGAAGGGAGAAAAAAAGGCCACAAAATTATGAAATATCCAGGAAAAATTGCACATGATTGCAAACCAATTTTTCAGCATTGCATTCCCTCCTTCCCATTCAATACAAAACAGAAAACCTTAAAAAATGATATTGGAATACAGTATCCTTGCAATTATCCAGTGATACTGAGTGTTTTCTTTCAACCATGTCTTAGGCAGGGCACTGTTGAGACACTATTGGCCCAAACCAATTCTTGTAGAGAACATGAATGAATATGAGTATATTGCCGAAAAGTTACAGAAATTGTAATATGAGGATATGATTGAAAAACTATAGAAACTCACAGACATCCTGTAATACAACAACATTTTTGTTATGGGAAAAATGCATTGGAAGCATCAGCTCATGGGAATACCCTGTGCCGTGACACTTCTACACTAGGGCCAGGACTGTCATCATATTCGCTATAAATTAGGATCTGTTGTATGATTTGAGACTTGACTATATGGATGAGGATTCACTTTCAGATGTAACAATTGCGTTTGGACTTATATTCCATTGATTGAAAAGTGCTATATCTAACTTTTTAAAATAGAAAAACAATTAAAAAAAATAAGATATCCACAGAGCTTGCAGAAAGAAGCATAGGTAAAGTATTGCTTTTCCTCAAAACAAAATTATATTGAGGAATTTATTCTAAATATGACATATTATTTTAAACATATTCTAGAGTCTGTAAGTCGTGTTGTGTTTATGTCAGCCTGAAACATCAGAAACTGGGGTCACAGTCACCAGCAACACTCCTGAGCCAGTAGCATGCCCATCTCTTCCTCACAAATAAAATGTGCAGGTGGTCACCAGTTAGAGATACAGTGAAAAGATGGCTGACTTCTGATCATTCTGTATAAGTGTGGCAGTCTAAATCTATCCTTATAAAGAGAAACTCTCCAAGCACTGCAATGCAGCAAGACCTGGCAATACTGACAAGATTCTTTTTCTCTTTTTCTCATTTTTAGCTTTAAAAATGGGCTTGGATATTATTTCTTCATTTATTTATTTATTTATTTTTTTTACAAGCGACACAATGTAGTCTGGCAAAAGGGTCAGAGTTGAGTCATGAGCTTTCCTTTCAAATGAGTACTTAACTTTCACTAAAGCTTTCCTCTGCTATTCCAGATGAGTTCAAACTATACAAAAAAGAGAGCCACCTTGCCACAGACAAAATCTAAAATGAAGTCAAAACAGGATGTAATTTATTCTCAAGTTTGAGCAAAACCATGTGCTTCGCTGCACTCACAAAATAGATAGTGGAGGTTGCAGCAATTAGTGTGGCTGCACAACACAATTTGGCATTTCAAATTGGGCGGGGGTGGGAAGGGGGGGGGGGAGGTGGTGGTGTTTGGGGATTCAAATAAAACCCAGTCACTACCTTCCCCTTTTCAGGTTTCATGGGTCTCATGTCCTTGGAAACCACAGACAAACGTAAAGACTTGAACAGAGAAGATCAACCAGCCTGAATGAAAGAGAAAAAGCGCACCGCTGTGCTGTCTTTTCAGGCTCGAGTGTGTGTGTCGCTCCAAAGGCTACATTAACGGCGGATGACAGCACCCTGCCGTGCGGGTTCGAACGCAAACACACTCCATGTCCTCAGCCTGTCTGTCGGCACGTGCACATAAAGACGCTGACATACGCTGGAGCACGTGCCCCCAGCCCTGAGACAGCAAAAGTGCCCTTCTGGCTGCAGTTTTTGTGTTTTAAACCACAGATTCCCTTTGCGATCGCAAAAAAAGCAATTCCTCAGATTTTTGGGCACAAAAATGAAATGGCAGAAATTGGAATATTAGAAATGACTGGAACTGGGACATTGAGGGCTATTTCTGATGATTTAAATCCATTATGATAAATAAATTAATAGTGTGAGGAAGTGTTTCATCAAGTAAATGTTTAAACAATACTACTGAAACCTCTTTAAAATGTTCTGGAAGGCACATCACTGACTACATTTTTTTTTCACATCAGATGATATGACTGATGCCTATAAACTTGCCGAGGTGTCTGTGGGATTTCAGAGAGAACGTAACACAGTTCAGAGATGCCAGTTGGCATGTGAACATCTGCTGATGTCACCAGAGCAATAAAGGTGTAATTAGTCCCCTTGGCCAGGGTCCTTGGTCTTTAGCTCAGAAGGCTAATCCTATTTCTTGCTGTGTGGAGTGGCTAGTGAGTGCCTAGTTTTATGCATTGTTCATAAACGGCACTGTGCTACAGCGATAGCACCCTCTTTGCTTTCCTCAAAATCAGCTTTACAATTCAATTCAAATGTAGACTTCAAGACTTAAAGCACACAATGCAGACCAGCATGGAAACATTGTCTTCGTTGCTGTTCCGATGTGGCGTACATATCAGCTGTATTTCAGCTCGACTGAATGAATATTTGCTTTGCCGATGCTTTGATCTTGCTCTCATTCACAGTCTCGAGGCATTAAGATATGTCACATTCTTATTGCTTTTTCCAGTCTGGTCTGCATTGTGTGCTTTAAGTCTCTTGAAGTCTACATTTGAATTGAATTGTAAAGCTGATTTTGAGGAAAGCAAATATACATTAACTGATCAAACAACTCATAAACATGAGTGAGGTAGCACATCTAAAAATAATGAAAAAAATACAGATTCCTTACTTTTTACTATTTATTTTTAGGCGCACATCAGCGTTATTTTAATGTGTGCCTAAAAATAAATAGCAAAAAGGAAGGAATCTGTATCTTAACATTTCAATGTCAATAAGTGAGCAGAGGAAACATTTTGATACTGGAGTTTCCCACTAAACTATGCACCACACTAAACAGAGGTGAATGAATTCCATAACAGCTCATAATTATCATGCTTAAAGGGCAATTTTATTATCAATCAGCATTAATAGCAGGGCCCTTTGCTGATAACACTATCAACCGAGGGCATGGCCGTTTTCAAAGTCCTCTATAAACTCCGAATCAGAGCGGCCAGGACTTCCCTCAGCTCCAGCTGTTGAGTGACAGCAAAATAAGAACAAATTTATGACTACCATCAGTCTTAATCAAAACGCATTAGAGCAACTGTTTATTTAGGTTTTTTTTTAAATGATTATTTTTTTATGGAAAACAGAAAATGCTGCATGATTGACATTGATCCTCTCGTGGGGGGACGGGACAAGACGGGGGCCCGCGCGCATCAGTTCCCATAAAAAATGAGGGAGACGTACGACCCAATCAGCGTTGCCTAATAACTGCTGAAAGCTGGCGGTAAAGTTGATTAATGACAACAGTAAAAGCAAATGCATGTAGAGGATTAACTGTTGATTGGCCTTTGGGGGAAGATGGAGACTCGGGGGGATTGGCTTCCGTGTTCATTCGTTTTTACACAGCTTAATTTGAATATCAAAAATCCCCTCTACCCCCGCCCCGCCGTTATGGACCTGTTTATCAGACAGAAAAATAAGTTTAAGAGGCTCTTTCAATCAAGTGCACAAAATTAACGCCTCTATCCGATGCAAAGGCAAAATGCTCCTGCTTTCATTTTGAATTACGTTTTAAGGCTAGCACTAATTTCTTTCCAGGACTTTGATGACAGAACATCCTTGACGGGTTGCTGCAAGGATTCCAAAGTGGGAAGCAAACTACTGTATCGAACTAAAAACAAAAACCCAATAACAAGCCCTTCGACTAATAACTCAAAGTTAAGGTGAGAGTGAATGTAGGGCTGCTTTCACAGAACTGATAACGTCTCTCTGTTTCTGTGAAGGATGAAGTCAGCACAAACGCTGGACTGCCCTGAAGGCGTTCACAGACGTGCCTGCAGGCCCTGACCTTGAGGGCTGTATTTCACGACGAGACCTGAGCGAATTAAATAAATTAGCCCTGAGGCCAGAATGAAAAGGCCATATTCTTGGTTTCGAAAGAGCTCAGTGTCCCGCAACCCTCCGGGGAATTTTCAATCATTTTAACGCCCTCTTTGCCTGTACGCTTCCCGACTGAATTCCTCTTCCTCTTTGTGAGGAGTCCCGTAGCACTAAACCGAACGAGGCCCGTCAAACTGCGGTCAATTTAATCACGCTGACGGTATAGGCCCCCCCCCCCCCCGCCATAATTCACTCAGCGGCGAACATGTGACCTTATGGAGAGGGACCTACTCTGCGTTTCAGCAAACTGAAGAAATCCAGACAGAATTCTACTGGGGCGCATTCCGGTAATTTCCGCGAAACCCAAATCTTGCCACATTCCACAAACATCAGACGACTCTTCCTCCACACCCTCCAGCAGCTCGAGAGTAATTGCTGGCTTTATTGTCCAAACTGATATCTCCAAACGGTTATGATTTAAGGTTCACATAAAATATATGTTTTGTTTGTGGGCACCAGTTGGATATTCCAGCTAAAGCCCGCTTTGAGTTTTTTCCACTCCGCTTCACATTAACGCTTCAGTCTGTGCATTACCCCACAATACTGCACATTTATTTGTGTTTCAAGAAGTGGGAATCACCTACCGCTCAAAGCACTGACAAAGTGCTTTTCTTCTTGGCAGAAGTTACCTCATACAGCCACAAAAACCGTATGATGAAATATTTTAATGTCAACACAGTTTATGGGACTTCTATCCTGGCATTCACATCCCATTCTGCCTTAACTTCAAATTACATATTTTGCTCATTACTTTCATTACATAACACATGACCTCACATAAAAATCTGATAAAATCCTAAAAAATGCAAAAAAAATAAATAATAATAATCTTCAGGATAAATGAAATCCTCAGGAATCATTACTTGACAACACAAATATCCACTATTCCCCCTCCATGGTCTGGGAGTGGTCAGGATATTCACAGGGCAGGGAATTTTTCAGATGTATGAATTTTTCCATGTACATCAAAGACAAAAAAAAAAGAAAAATGTTACAAATAGTATGGGCCTAAGAACTTGAAATGATGTCCTCTACAGTACATTAAACAGATTAATATTATTAAATGATCATCATCACCACCATCATAGCTCACGATAATGATACTTTACTGGATACTTTCATGATGATTGTTCCCTCTAAATGTTAATATAGTATTGTACAGTGCAACAGAACAGTTAGAAAAGTATTCTTCCAGCAAACCCAAGCAAAAGTGCCATGAAAGATGTTTAAAGGACAACAAAAGAGTCAAATCAAGCCATACTTCGCACTCCCATATCCCTGGTATCTGCAGCAGGCTGATGGAAAAAAATCGACTGACCCCTGCACCTTAACATTATTAAAGCAGACTGCCAATACCTCTCGGCGTGATGGGGCGCTAACAGGGATTCTATCGACAGGCTAAGGATGTGGATTACCACCATCACTGTAGCTAGATACCTGGCTCTTTGTGTGATCTGAATGCCGCAGTATCCGTACCTGCCGGGCGGCTGTGGAAACAGACTGACATCAGGGAAACGGTGACCTTTTACCCTGGACGCAGTCATCCTGCGTCACTTTTCTCCATGCCGGCTTGATTGACAGGGTAGGGCTCTAGCACCTGATGCAACAGAAAACAGAAGCCAAAGCACATGGGGAAATAGTCTGTTGTTGGGATGGGCTGGCAGAGGAGTTGGGACACCAAGATTAGGAATGTTGCAGGCTAGCTCAAAAAACAGTCCACGGGGCTTTTTTCCATTTTCTATTTTCTAAGTTCTATTTTCTCATTTTAACGCCGACATTTAGCTCTGAGAGTGGACTTGTCTAGTTTCATCAACAAAATACATTCAGCAATATGGAAACAGTCAAACACCCAAATTCAACAATGATGACACATTGGGCTTTCTAAAAGAAATCTAATCATTGCCAAATGGATCTAAATGCCCTTTTTTCAGCAGAGTATTGACAACTTAAACTACTTGAAACACAATACCTGACAGCATACATTTAGCTCATTATGTAACAAAGGACCCATTGCAAACAAAAATTATTCAGCCCCTTGCTTGGACCATTAAAGTTAATGCTGTTCCTATTGAGAGAGTGTAATTATTTTGAAGATCTCTTTCTCAGACTCCTATATCAATAACCTATTCTTTAACACAGTCCTACTGCTTCCCAAAATCTATTTCACAACCTGAGAAAACCTCAGCACGGAATAATGGACCAGTAGACTTATTAGGTGTAATTAGTCGTAATTGCCGATGTGCTTAATTAAGAGCACAAAACATGAATTGAATAGAGGGTCTGAACTAGGGATGTATCTGAATCCAAATACTATATTTGGGAAAGCACGAATAATGTGATGGAAACAGATATTTCTTCTACCCGAAGTTGCTCGTTATTATTCGGATTCGGGCGGAAAAAAGTCAGCTCCATGTCGAGTTCTCATAGCCTCTATCTAACGTTACACGGGCAGAGAGAGAGAGAGAGAGAGTATCTGGAACTCCGGCACATAGCAGCTGACTCGTGAAGACGAACCTATCATAAAGCTAGCTGGCAATCAAAACCCGTTTCAGAGGGTCTTAGAAAAACGTTATGTCTACACTGCGCGACCACACCATTCAAAAAGCAAGACAGTGCTAGGGAGATTGATTTCATTGACTTATGGTTTCATGCAGTTTTATTAAATAATGTAATGACAAAAATGTATGGTATACATGGTATAAACTAATTGTATGGTATAAAATGAGAAGGAACTATTTTTTCTTGATAGAATCATTGTTTTCATAGAACTACCAACCAGAGTTTTTGCATAACGACGGTACAAATAGAACTACCAACCAGAGTTTTGCTTGACAATGGTAAAATAATATGCCAAAACGCCCGCGGAAGAATATTTCACTTTCAGATGATTAAATCTATAAAAATTAATATAAAAGTAACCATACATAGTCATTGTTGGTAACCCGTTGTATAAGTGGAATAAACCCCTCCGGCCTGTACCGTTATTGGAAAATAATGTACTTCGGGGCTGTTTTGTTGTATCTGTATCTGTATCTGTATCTGTTGAACAGATACAGATACAGATACAGATACAGATCATTTTGTTGGTTGAACAGATACAGATACAGATACAGATAATTTTGTTGGTTGAACAGATACAGATACAGATACAGATAATGACGTCTCTGCAAACTTCTAGTCTGAACACAGTTGCGTAATGGGGGTAATTAACAAGGCCCGGCTGCTTCTGCTCAACTCTTTGGGATTCTCTTCGTTATTGTCGAAGGGACGGAAAACACAAGAACAAAAGACTTTGCCAAGGCCGTCCTAAAGCCTATCAACGTGATAAAGACTCCGACCCTTGAACACGACGCACAGAGACAGAAACCAGAAGAACATATCTGCCAATATCAATCCAAACATCCAAGTATTCAATAATCCTTGAACAGGAGACACGGGGCAGGAGCTAGAGGGTATGAGCAGGTATTGTGTTTGTGAAGGCAGGGTCATTTTAGACACAAAGTCTTGGATTCAATCAACATCCTTAATACTACCTCACAATTAAATACAAAAAGCTTATTTTTCCACACAAATCACAGTTTGGCAAGTTGTGCTTAGAAAATCTGATTTCACCATTTCCTGCTTCAAATGCCTTGTTCACTTTTCTCTTGCATAATTTAGCAAAGGGGATGGATAGTTCACTTAAAACCTGTGTGCTGTGCTTTTTAGGATGTCCATTTGAAAATAAGTAAAAAGTTAATCTCTTTCTCAAAGTAAGATAAAAGATGAAGTGACAGAACACTTCTACAAGACAGCAGCCCTTTGCTTAAAGGGTGGTCAGTCTTATTAACAGTCTTATTTTTTATTAAGTGCCATATTTTTAATTCATTCACAACGCAGATAAATTAAGCTTCTGACAATTAATATTTCATATTTCAATGAATGACAATTAGCAGGGCTTTGACATTTTTATATTTTAACAACCAAATCCATAAAAAATATTAAGCTACAGTTGTTAAACAGTGAAAAAGTGTAACATTCAGGGAGTTGTATGACCTTGAAACTTTCCGTGGCATTAAAAAGCAGTATTCTAGCTTGGCCAGGCTGCGCCTCCTTTTGAGTCCACCAGTTCAGCTGCGCAGTCACTGCCTCGGGGCGCACATACGCCGCAGCTGCCTCAGGTTTGCCGTCCCTCGAAGGGTTCAACCTCGAGGGACGGGACAGGAAAACCCCTTCCACTGAAACCCTCCTTCTCTGGGCGATGCTAACTGAGCTAATCAGGCAGTAGTCCATATCACACCGGGCTACAGTAGGTACCGACAAGGCCAGGATTATGTTTCGAACTGTGGGGTGCGTCAGCGTACCTAAGACTGGCACTTCAGATGAACACACCACTGGGGAAACCAAGTGTTTCCTTTAGTTCTATCTTTGTCGCTATGGCTTTCAGCAGCTTGTGTTTTTATTGAACGGAGCTGCAACCTTTTCACTCTTCAAAATACAGCTGGAAACTAAAATGGAAGAGACAGTTACCACATTCAAAACTTTGCAGAAGCTCTGATTAAACGCTTCTGCTGATTAAAACTTGAATAACTGAATGTATATTCATTTTCTATCATTAGCGTCATTATTAGCACAATCAGTTAGTGATCGCGGCCAGTTTAAACTTTTAAACCTTTTCAGTAAAATGTATACAGAGGCATCTTTAACAGAGCAGAATCAGGAATGAAACGTGCCAGATATTTCGGTGTTAAATATGGATGAGAAAAATAAAAATATCTAGAAAAATGAAATTGTAAGGTTCTGACTCTCATTTTCTTCCATCGATCAGTTAAAAATGATGGCTATGATCAACAGAACACTAATCGAGGGGCAGCTTCCAAAGAACACGGCAACGTGCCCCATTGTTGAAAACCATAACAAAGCAGCCAATCATTGGATTGCATATGTATTTTGTATGAGTAAATATGCTCTAGGAAAGGGCCTTTTGTAGTGTACCTCAGTTCTGGATTTAAATAACAAACATTTACTCTGTCTACTGTCGTAGAAGACATTGCTTCATGGATAAACTGAATATTTCTACTACGAAAACCTTAGGACTGTAGAGTGTAATTCACCGATAATTTACTGTCACAAGTGTAAATGCTTTGCATTTACCCAAATATCACTGCTTGGGTTTTACTTGTATAAATATAGGCGAGGCACATACCCAATTTGCAGGCGTATGCAATAACTATTACAGGCCTTATTAAGTGTTCCTCCTGTGAAAGAGGCAATCAGCCACACTGGAAGAGGCTCATGTTGTTTTATAATCCGGTATTATAATCAAATTACATTAAAGCAGAGAAAATATATGAGAACTCAAAAGGTATAATTTTCTCCAGCTGATGCCTTTTAAGTGTTTATACCTGTAGTAGGCATGAATGGCCAGCTGCGTCCACAGACCGGAGGACTCCATCTCACTGGTCATTATCTGGGGAATTTACAACTACACAATCGCACATATTATGCTTCGTGAATGCAAACCATCTTGATTACGAGATTCATAAAACGGCCTTTCTCTGCAGGAGCCTTACAAGTAATTTCATTATTCAGGAGTGGTAGCCATCTGCATATTAACGCTCAGTGGTAACAGCAGCTGTCCAGAGTGGTCTTATAAGCAGCAGACAAGGCCACTGACTGCACAGGATAGCATGTCGGCTCTTTCCAGGAAAAAAAAAAAGCTTGACGGATCCACTCATACTGACAAAAACCTTTGTAGAGAATAAAGTAATGGATTTGTGAATGCAAGGGAGCCTGTGAAAAATCAGAATCGGAGTATCAATTTGAGAACCCAGGGAATTGTGGGAAACGAGTTGTGTGACAGTCACCAGGCACATCACCACATCAAGCCCCGTCCCTGCACTTCTGAGCGAAATGCTGTTTCGCCCATGGATCCATCAGAGTGACAAGTAATTATAGAGCTGATCATGATTAATTAGCATGGTTCCTGTTATCTCTCTCCCTCTCGGACTTGCTCTCTCTCTCTCTCTCTAGGACTTGCTCTCTCTCTCTTGCTCTCACTCTCAATTTCTGCAACATGCTGACAAGTACAAAGATAATAACACTAATAATAATAACAATAATATTAATAATAAAAATTTAAAAAAAAAAAGTATTTCTTCATTTCAAGGTGGAAATAGTTGTAATCGCTGTAGCTTTAGAACTTCTTGTACTGTAACTAACAGAGGCTCCGCCAAGATTAAAACAGAGAAACACTTCTCCGGATGAAACGATCAATTCATCTCCTGGTGTCCTTAAGTACAAAATTCATAGATATGAAGGTACATGTCCATCTTACTGCTTTGACTTGATTTGTCAGGTCCTAGCAGAGGTTAAAAAAAAAAAAAAAAAAAGGTGATTCCTCTTCCCTGATTATGAAAAGCACTCCAGTCCCATTTATATCCTGTCAGCACAGAGGAATCTTCAATTTGGCCTGTCACCGCGGCGAATAACAACCTCTCACCGTATAATTTTCACTCCATCCTCTCGAAAAACACATTCCACAAACAATTATAATCCCTGTTTACTCTCCTTTAACATAACTTAGATGTATAATTACATTGGCATCTTTACTTCCGTTCGAAAACAAAAACAGACCCATCATCACAGAAGAGCAACGGAGTGCTTTGGTAGGAACAGACCACAATTAGCGGTGTACAGCACAGAAGATAACGTGTCAAGGTGTGCACACATACACACACACCAAACACACAGACATGGAGTGAACTTAAATATAAACTATATTACCACAGTCAGAAAAGACTGTGATACTCCAACATTAGAATACATATTATTGTTTCTATGATATAGGAATCTATTTATAAAAAATATGAAATATTTCATGAAAAATACATTTAATGTTATATTTAGCAAAAGTCCCTATTTTTACAATATATTGTAGGGATGTATGTAATACAGGGTGCTCTGTAACTTTAACGAGGGAAATGTCCTTCCATTCAACCGACAGCTAGAGTACAAACACGCTGTACATCTGACCTGCATTAAAGTTTGATTAGCCCCTCTAACACTGGATCAGGAGCAACTAGACCAGCAAATGTATTAATTAGGTGGCTGTGACACTGTTGCAATATTTTAGAGAAGGAGAGAGACATGCCCAGACTGCAGAATGAAGGGAATTCCAATTTGAACACAGATTGCAGAATGCTATGTTGCAACAAGCCAGGAACTGAAATCTACGCCAAAAGGAACACTGAGATAAGGGGGGACGCGTGCGCATTCGGTAGAGGACGGGGGGCTTTGTGACTGTAACACTCGGTTGGGCCACTGTGAAATGCCAATGACCGGGCCTCAAGGTCCAGTCAAAACACTGTTATTTTGTTCTGCAAACACACACATTTGTTGCAAAATACTTTGATTTGTTCAACAAACATGTAGGTGTTCTCCAAAGCGAAACCCCACAATCTGTTCAAATTAGCAAATGGCTGGCTCCAGTAACGTTGGGCCTAGATTTCTCTTATCTGTTCTGTGAAAAAGCATAAGAAAGCAGACTGTAGACAAAATAAACACCCCACCCCACCCCACCATGTTCACACCCTTTGAAGCAGTCTCCTATTTTCAATTATAACACTGACTACTGGCGGTTAAAGTATGCATCTGGCAGGCAGTTGTTTTGAAGGTCTGTAACACATACAATAATGCGATCTCAAGCATTCCTTTGAAATGCTGAGGAGAGATTGTAGCTTTGCATTGTTTCCCCTGCAATCAGATAATCTGCATTCAGGTAGGAAGGAAAATAGAAAAATAAGTTTTTAAAAAGTAAAAATTGGCAAACATATTCAATGAATGAGCGCAGGACGCTGGTATCACTACAAGAGAACAGTCTATGGAAGAGACAAAAATTTATCAAATGATAATTGGATTCCGTTTTCTGAAAACAGGCGGTAACAGGCTACATTGTGCAAGTGGGTGTTTATGGGTTTAACTTGGTTTATTGATTTTCTGATCTGAAAGATCAGAATGCATGCATTTTCAGGAAGAAACATGGTCATTGCTGTGTTTAGATAGCAGCACGGGTTTTCCACTCTTTTTAGTAAAAGCTGACAGTGCTTTGTACAATTATTATTGACCTTTAATTACATTTTCTAAAGAAGTGCTTTGTAATTGCACAAAATGAATTATTTATGAGTTTTGCATAGTGCACATATTTCATTCATTAAGTTTCTTGATGAATGGAGAGAATTAATTTCTGTAATCAATAGTTAATGCTAAATCTGCTGAAGAAGCACAATTTTGGCCTGAAACTATCTTCTTGATGAAATGCCACACTTGACTATCAGCATACACACCACCTTTGTTTTTTATATCAGGGGGCTGATGGCTGGTTTACATCCAAGTGCTCAGCTCAAATGAAACACTTTCCTTTCTCCACCAATACTTTCACTTAATCTCAAAAAGTATTTTCAAATGAAACTATCTTTTCTTTCTTTCTCCCCATACAAGCCCTTTTCTCCCTCTGTCCAACTCAGGCTCTTCTTTCCCTGTGCCTCTGTATTTCTTTCTTCTCATCTCATCTCTTTCATTCCCACCCCCACTTCCCACTTCCCTTGGTCTCTCCCTCTTTCTCTCACTCTCTCGCCCCTTCTGTCTTTCAATGATAAAAGCAGCATGAGAGTGAAAGTATAATAAACTCTCACAAGTCCACAACAATCTCCACAGGGTAACCGATGAAAGCCCAGGTAAAGACTAACACCTGTAACAATTTCCTGTTTATTGGGGTGATTGTTTTTACTTCTTACAATCACAAAGGCTGTGGTTGCTAGCCTGGCTTACGGCAACTTCGGGTCAATCCGTTGAACTTGACAGCGGGGTGAGACTGCTGTTTTCACACAGCCACTAAAATGGCCTCCGGCGCTACAATGCGACCAGTGTGAAATCACGATCGTGATTGCTCTTTTCAAAGAAGATCACCAACATACTCTGCTTCTTTGGAAATTCAGCAGCAAGGCTGGGTGCCTGACCACACAAAATTTTACCCAGGAAGACTAAGTACAGCACATATAAAAACATGATCAATGTCACCAAAGAACTATTCCCACAAGGTTTAGAGGGATTGTGACACATTGTAAGATTGTACGATTGTAAGACCCATATTTCTTACTTTTATTACTTAGAATTTTACAATCCCAGGACAGTATTTGAGGTTCTAACAAAATGAATCCCCAGAGCTCTGCCTTATAAATACCAAGCAGTCAGGTCAGCGCAGAATATTTAAGTCCTGAAAGAACTCCTGTAAAGGCAAATTTTTATACATTTATATTAAAAGTCCAAGGTACAACCCTGCACATGCAATTTACTGCACCCTTCTCTCAAATTAATCCCTTAAATTTACAAAGATAAGTTTTGCGGTTCAATTTGTAGTACTGGGAAAACTGTCACGATTTCTCTTCTTGCCTATTATCCGCTAGTAATTCACAAATTGTAAAAACGGAGAATTCCGCTGCCATTACATTTTATTTGGCAGACAGTTTTATCCAAAGTGATGTACAATAAGTGCATACCGAAGGTCGTTGGAGCACCGACAGAATACAGGTCAGATAAGGTACAATTCTCATAAAGTGTCCGTTATCCACAACCATGAACATCAAGTCCAGTTCACACGGTAAGCATAGGCTAAGTCAGTAAAGTTCGGGAAAGTCATAAACTAGAAGTGAGACATGGTTACACGAGATGTGATAAGCGCTACACAACAAGAAGAGTGCAAAATGAAAGTGCTTGATGAAAATACTGTACAAGCGATACCTGAGAGTGATACTAGATTGGGGGTAACCCTGTGGAGGAGTAGTGTTAGAGTTACTCAAGGTACAGACTGTTAAACAAAGAACAGTCTGAAGAGCTATGTCTTCAGACCAGGGTAGAAAATGAGCAGTGACTTCGAGTGGTTCGTGGAGGAATGGGTTGAGTGTGAGTTCTTTCCAACCACTGGGGAGCTAGGGTAGAGAAGCTCCTTCAAAGAGATGCACAAAATCTGTCACACTTCAACGCATCCTAAAATTCTCATCCATAATAGGACAAAATGTTGCATTGAGGAATGCCATTGCCTCATCGTTCGTGTGGATGGCAGTCCTGAATGCTGTTCCTTTTGCTTGATTTCCGCACTGCTTTTAAGACGGAATGCTATAGGCATCACCCATCGGGCAACTGAGGCGTTCGTTTGATTTCATAATATGATAATATATGAATAATGCAAAATGAGCCTATTTTTATAACCTTTTCCACTACTGTGTTCTTATCCTTTTATGCATGGCAGCAGTCTGCTCTATTTTAGTCTGATCCATGTTGGAAAGCTATTATGTGCATTACTGCATTTTGATGCAAGAAAAATATTTCTTAAGCAGAGGCCTATCGCAAGTGCTCAGTTTTATATCTTATTCATTACACGGAGGTGTCTAACTGGGAATTAGGGTCAGCTGCCATCGGGGCACAACCCTGTGTCCTGGGCCATCAGGTTACCATGGCAGCATTAATTACTGCTACATCCTGCAGGTCACTAGAGCACTGGCTGTGCTACTTTGCCGACAGAGACAGGACATGTCAGTCCCCCGCGTTTAGGGCTTCTTTCATGGCTGACAGGAACTCAGCAGATGCCAGCTGCACAGGTTGCAGATGTCCAGTTTTAGATTAAAATGATCTTTCCCAGAATGACTTTTCAGTTAAATCTTCTAAATTTATTTACATTTGAATTCCCATTCAACATGAGTTTCAAAAAATGTAAAAATGCATGTTTTCAGGAATGGCAAAGAAGCATTCTGAAGTTAGCGAGCCCATGTAAAGTCATGGTTGGGGCTGCTGGATGGCCCATCCTGTTCAGGCAGGGTCACAGTGCTTAGATAGGACCCGCAGTCTGGTATGGAATCGGGACCGTGCCAGTTCTGACTGTGGGCAGAAACAAACAGTTCTGTTCCAGGCCAGAGAAGGGAGTGTTTTCAGTCGGCTGGGATGACACATCTCTTTGCGTACAGGTGACCCCTGCAGGTGGATCAGGTGCCAGCAAGTTCGTCTTTTGAGCTGCAGGTGAAGAGACTTCCCCTGACTCGCCTCTCTGTGAGCCTGACTTGCGAACTGCGGTGTGCTAAAAACCAGGAGGGGCTGACATCACATTTTCAGAGAGGAGAGCACATGCTTTTTAGCACTCTCCCAAATTGAGAGCATTTGCATCTGTCATTAGCATTGCAACATTAGCATGACTGTGCGTTCCAAAATGAGGAGAACAAAAATGGAAAAAAGAGTTATATCTATGGCGCGGTGTCAAGCACATTGTCACTCAGTGGCCCTGAAATGAGTGATTTGTAAATGCAGCCCACACCCAAAAAAACATCTGCCATGCGTTTCATTTTCTCACAGAACCAGCCGGGGTGAATTCTGACAATGTGCAGAGCAAACTTCAGAGCCGTTGCGTCTGCCCGCTGGCATTTAGCAGTGGAAAGGGAAAAACTCTTGTGTCATTGTGCTAACCATAGCCCCACCTGGAGTCCCGGTGGTATGAGAAGACTCAATTATTTAAGAGCATGGAGAGCAGTGGGTGAAAAATGTGGAGACAGGCCTATGGGGGTGGGGGGGGGGGGGGAGGCGGGGGGGGTGGGGGGGGGGCTAGGCTGGTTGGGAGGGGGACCATTGGGCCCCCGCCCAGGGCAGTCTTGTTGACTGATGATGGCTGGCCGTAATTAACATTGCAAGGGCACTCTGAGCCACCAGCTGCATTACCATCAGAGACAGAAATGGCTTCATGGGATTAAATCAAACTAAACTGGCCATTTATCGTTTCACCACCGTGGGCAGTAGGCCACTCCTACTATGAAGAGTCTGCAGGAATCTGGCTGGCTAAACGAGGCAGAAAATGCGCTATGCTAACAGAGAGAGACATGCTTTTTCCACCGCAACAGCTGACAGAAGCATGGTGTTCACATTTAATAAGACAAACCCGCGGAAGGTTTATGCATAATACAGCGCAGCAATTTAAATAATGCAGCTGTTTACCGGTGATCCAGTGGCAGTCGGATGACTGGCAGGTAGAGAGCAGTCAATCAAAGCTCAATCATTAACTACACGAGCCATTATCTAAGGCAATTGAGGCATTCAGAGCCATTTAACTGATGCGACCGTATGAATTCGCCTTAGGTTGTATTAGTAGGCACGGCGTTACTCCCCTGTTGCAGGTGCTCGACAGAAAACATCATCGGCACAATCAGTGTAAAAAAGGCTATTGCACAACCATAATATATGGAATAGAGACATCAACCTCTTTCCCATTATATGAAACTTTCTTTTTGACAGTTGGTGTTTTCTGTGAAATGCTTCTGTTCTGATGTTGAAAAGGAAGGAAAAAGCGTTTGGGCCAATTATGAATAATGTATCTGACTGCCAGTGTTTACATTCCAAGGGGGGAAAAAGGAGACAACTCTGCCTGGACAGGGCGGGGCATCGACAAGCTCCACAAGCTGTCATTTCTGGTGCAGGGAGCCATACTGCCATTGCACACAATCTGTTATTTCATGCTACATTAAGAGACCAGAGGGACATTTCAATTATCAGGGTGAATTGAAATTGTGAGCAGACAAGTTCAAAAAGTAATCAGAACACATCATCCTCCTCCCCCACCCAATAAAGTTTTGATTTTGCACGAAATGTCCTTGAAAAACAATAAAAATGCACAAATATTTTCTTTCTTTGTCCTTTATTAATTCTGAAAAAAGTGTTAATGAAAACAGAGAGATGTTTAATCAGTTTAGTGTATTAAATCTGAAGGTGTAAAATGAAACCCACCCTTGCGGGAATTAATTTATCACCTTACAAGCTACCAAGTATTTTTTAAATTGGTAAAAATATTTCATATGAAGTATAATCATTGATAATGAGTTTATAGAAATTGAAGCAAATTACTCACGGAACTGGTACCATTACCCAAAATAATGCCAAATTTAAGTTCCCTCCAGATAGGGGGTAAGAAATCCATTACCTACAGTACCCCCCTGTTTTCTGTCTGGAAACAACTGCAAAACTCAGTAAATCACATTACATACTTTGTCAATCACCTTCTTCACTTGGGGTTTTGCAGAAGGCATCACACTAATTGTGAAAAGCTAGATCTTGGAAAAGGAACATCACGTTGTCAGACAGAACAGGGGGTTTAAAACCTATGTATGCCGGTACTGGTTCCAACCACTACTGCAGCTAGTGAAATATAATAAGCTGCTAATTGTTTATAATCAGACTATTTTATTCCTCGATCATTTACCCCCGAGCCACATTTTGTCAGAAACAGCAGTGCATGTCACGAAGAATAAATGTCCCCATTTTCCCAACCGAGCACTTTATAATAGGTTAGACTAACAAAATGCTTTCATTTGTGCTGTATGGCTAATGATTCCTTCAAAAAGGAATTACATATTTTAAACTGAAGAAATCGTAGGCTGACAGGTGAATTTATTTATTTCTGCTGAAAGTGTTATAGAGTTAGTCTACGCAAAGATATTCCGAAAGAACGAGCAGGCATTGGGGTTCCCGGGACCCAGTTTGATAGCCCCTGAGAGTCACCTGACAGAACTTCTTACTTCCAAAGTACCAGTAAGATCGTTGGAAGTCAAATATAGCACTCCATTACAATAACCATTTGGTGCATTACTTTGTTTTCCAATTCCTCATCTATGTATTCATAATTTATGGTCCCACGTGTTTAACGGAATTTGGTCCTTTCTAAATGAACCAGGCTTCATGTCAACACGAGCTAAAGAAGGCACTCTTTTAGCACTATGGCTCAACGTGTTTGAGATCAATTTACACCAGGCCACCACGTTTGTACAGAAGACAACGCAATAAATTCTTCCCCTGGAGTCTTTAGCTGAACATTCTTAGCTCATTAATATCCAAATTAACCTTCTCATCACTCTGAATAACTCCCACCTTGTTGTCAAGTAAATGAACAGACAGGTAGTTCACTATACAGCTAATGCACTAGGTCACAGTGCAGTGATTCACCCAAGACTGTGCCTGTGCTGTGTGGCATGACATAATAGGCTTCAGCTTCATCCAATGAGGGAGGCTACTCTGCCCTCATAAGATAGTAGCGACTCCTCCGGATGATCAGGTGGCTGCTGGTTTGTACCGCAGGTGTGCCAGAGCTCCAGCTGGCCAGCTTTCTGCACGGGCGCAGGTGGCACTGTAGTGACATGTGCGATTCCAGTTATACCAAACGGGAGGGGGGAAAAGGGGACATATCTTTCTGAAAGTGAACAAACAAGCAAATCGTTTCAAAGGAGCTTCGCGTGAATGTACCCTTCATGCCCCTTCACCGACTGGCTTGCCATATTCACTGATGCGTTTTCACAGAAGACAATGCAACGAAATCTGCCCCCGGAGACTTACTTCAGCCGATGCTTCTTTCAGCAAACCAGCGAGCCCTACCGAGGAATCCGATCAATTTAATCAATTCAATGATGTGTGTGATTTTCACACTCAATTACAATGCATCAGCATAGCAAATTGAAGACATCGCTGAATGCGTGTTCATTTTATATCAACTATATTACCATCATAGCATATGAAGTAATACCAAAAAAAAAACAATGGGGTATATCTGAACAGAACGAAAAGTTATTATGGTGTCATTAAAGCATTGATTTTAACCTGATGATATGTTTTTATTCAGCGCATGGGCTGCTACCATTACAGAGCTCGCATAAGCGTACAATGCGGCGTGACAGTGATGATGGTGTGGCGTATGTTGTGATAAGGCAGTGATGGGGAAATGGCCGGGTTGCGTCTCGAATGATTGTCAGGTGTGGGGAGAGAGAGAGAGAGAGAGTGTGAAGCAGCCTCCCTCGTGTGTGTGCAAACGGAACCTCAGGCCTCGAGCGTGAAAGGAATGTCTGGAGCACGTCTGCTGCTGTTCCAGAGAGGCGACCACATTTCTCTGAAAAGCAGTACACAGAAAGCCAGGAGAATGGATAGCCTATTCTTGTGTTACAATACAATACGATACAACTTTATTCTAATGCTAGTTAGTTTAGGGCCACAGTGAATCACACATTGGCAACTGTCAAACATCTTTTCTTTTCTCAACTTTTACTGCACTAATAATGCCCATATTACTGAAAGTGTTTTAGCCTTGACATGTAATGATTTTGTCTGTCTGCTGTATCAATCACTGTACTGTTGTCAGTGTGCATTCTCCGTTCTGTCTCGGTCAAATAAAGAAATAAACAACGATGACAGACAGATATGGGAGTATAATGCTATAATATCTATAATGCAGATGCATTAAGAATGATATGATGATAAAACATTTGTTTTAAAGTGGTTGTTCTTGGCTGCTTGTATTTACATAGATAATCTGTGCAGCACTTCATGCACCCGGACACATCCCACGTAGAATTCAGAATCAAATTCTCAGACATCACAAGTCTGTTTCCCTAGCCAGCGCTTTCATTCAGCCTTGCTATATTTACGCTAATATTTTTTAAAGCTCGCCCTCTCTGCCACAGAAGGCCTTGTGTTGTTGCGCTGATCCATGATTGCTGAGAAAAGTGACTGCCATCACTTCAATCAGTAAGACCATGCCTCCCTGAAAGGCCTACATACTTTCAAAGTTGTAGGAAGGTCAACAGGTGGAGGATAATTTGTTTTCCCAGTGTGTAACAAAATCTGCCATCTTTTGGTCTTTCTATGTATTAAACTGACATCTGTACCTTCAGACTTCTCCAAACTACCGGCGAGCATCTTTCCTGCTTCAGTGTTTGTGTTCTGCCAACACAAGATTACTCTTTTTCCACTCAGTTGACTGTATGCCGAGAGCCAGAGTGGCTCTGATCCATAAATGATCAAGCTGGCCTTCCAATTGCGATTGATTCCCATTGCCACCGCTTTTGGGATCTGCAGGCAACATGCTCGCTGAGAAATGCAAGAGTGCGCTGCTAATTAGAGAGGCAATTTAAAAACCCGCGTCCAGCCAGGAAAGCCTCGCCTTGAGGGACCGTGTCACAATTCCGAACCCAGATTAAGAAAACTGTTCCCTCCCATACATTTTTCCTGCAAGTAATTAAGGCGTACGTTATCAAAAGCATGGAGACCGATCTGTTCGCCTTCATGGTATTGTAACTGGTTATTGATTCCAGGCCATATTGTCCCACAAAATGACTTTGCGTGTCTGCAAGAGCTGTTCACCTCTTCATCTTACTTCATATATTTATGCAGAATCTCTGGTAAAGTAAACCCTACTTCTTTCCCAAGGTGTCTCCCGGCAGGAGTCATTCGGACCATATGTTGCTTCTTTTTATCCAGCCAGGCTGATTGTGCTGCTCCTCTTCCCGACACAGAACAATTAAGAATGTGACATCACATCCAATTCCTGTGTAATGGGCCTGGCAGCTATCTCGATTGCCTCATGCCGCTCAATCTAACACCTCAGCCTAGACTGTTGCTGTGTGTGTGCGCGTGCTTGCGTGTGTGCGTGTGTGTGTGTGGGCCAAACTGTGGGCTGAACAGCCCATTTTCTGTATCAGCCCTTGACCAGATCAGACTGTGTTGTAGGACTTGATAAAGTCTGATTCGTTCAAAATGCAACTACAACGGTATTAAAAACAGGAGCGCTCCCTCCCATTTTTTTCTTCTTTGCAGCAGTAAGAACAGGACTAGAGATAACACGATCCTTTCAGTCAACTCCTACTCTGTTTTTGCGACCAACGTACAGTGCGACTAGCTTTAATGAGCACATCTGTCAACCGAAACCTATGCTTACTGTACTTTTTAATTTAAAGGGTAAAGTGTGCCTCAAGAACAACCATCAGTCAGGTGCTTTTATTTCTGTTTAGCCAATGACTTTGAATTTGACTGATTGTAATGTTTCTCACATTTATTTTCAAACTATCTAGGAGCATTGTTATTAAAAACAAGGTACTCTACTAAATTATAGTCCAGATATAGTAACGGGAAAAAAAAATCTCTTAAGTTAAATTAAAGAGACTTTGAAGGAGTGATAATAACTCCAGGCTCCATTAACAGCTACTGACTGTGTGAGCTGCTAATTCCACAAAGCCAATGAGATTAAAGGGTGGGAATATCAGGCATTAACTGCAGTTTTCGGATGAGGTGCGGGGGGGATTGGGGGGTGGGGAGGCTGCCCGGGCTTGCTACACTCATTCGCGACTTTGACCAGAGTGCTTCTTCCTGAGGGACAGCTGACTGCATCCTGCACCAATGGAGAATCCTTGGCAATCACTACAGTCTGCTGCAAGGGCCTGAGGGTAAATGCTGCAGGCAATTACACTCCTCACAGGGGGGCCACGGGTCTGGAGCCAGGGGGGTGACCGGTGCCAAGCTCTGCCTAACCTTCCCAACGAGCGTCGCATCGCTCCCCAGCCACCGCCGGAAGGAGGGCCACCTCAGGTCAGCAGGGCCGCAGCGGGCTACTCACACTCTGCCGCTGGGGATGATCTTGTAGCCGTCTCGGAACCACGTGACCTGCGGCTGGGGGAAGCAGCTGACCGCCGGCGAGCTGAGCACGGCCGCTTTGCCCTGCGTCACCGTCTTCCTCTGCTCCGACTCCACGAAGTTCCCCATGTCTGAAAACGGAGGGGCGTTCGGTAAGCACCAACCGATTCATCCGTACATCCTTTACGCCAACGCTACACCGCATTTATTTATCGACAAGTACAAAGAAAATCTATCCTTTACGTGAAATGAAGGAGTGACCAGTTCAGACGGTTAAACGAAAGACTGAAAACATGATGAGGTCAATACTTTATTGATTCAACAGAGTCAAATATTTGCTCTACTTTCACCCAGTCATGATAATTCTCGTTATGAGATTTACTGTTCATTAACAGCTTGATCTTTTTCATTGTTTATGCAGTCATATAACATTATCATGGTAAAAGCAAAGAATTTCAAAACAAAAAATAATGGAAAGAAATGATAATGCAGGAATCTAGTTCTGCACTTGCTACCGTATTGCGTACGAATCGCCTCTTGACACCTGAACACAGCACAGGAGAAATTTCACAATGCGATGTAGTCAATTTGCACTTACAAGCCACCTGTATTTCCGCTTTCCTCTGAATGAGAGTGCCCATCCTGTTCCTCACCACGCACTGGTAAAATCCAACATTCGAGCGGTGCAGAGACCGAATGGTGTACCTGTGAGCAAACAGAAGCCAAAGGGAAACGCACAGGATGAAGGCAAACTCGGTATAACTTCATTTTCAAAATCCAGTCAAGTCTGCATTTCCTCATTACGCTCAACTTCGGAAATGACAAAACCGTGCATATATTTATTTGTGATTTATAACACATTCATATTCATATGCAATTAACTTTTCCTGTTTGAACCAACGTTAGGAGCAAATAGTATACCTGTACATTCTCTACTTTTTCTTTATATTTCTGCAAATGTCAACATTTCTTCAGCTTCATTATTATGGTTTTGGAGTCAGCAGTTTAGAATAACAAGGGAAAAGAAATTGGCTCATGCAACCTCGAATGCATCCCATTCATTTTTCATTCAAATGTTTTACCCTTGACAAAAACCTGGATTTGAAATGTGTGCCTCAGTAGTCAGAACTGCAGCTTTTTTGCCAACCTGCACATTAGAGCGAACAATTAAAATGCAATTAGATTCCACAGGCAGATGATTCAGTGTTAGCTCACGGTGATGGATCTAAGACTTTAGCCAAATACCATTTTTCACACATATTTGAGGAACAGATGCAAAGCATTAAAATGTATTGGCATTTCTAAATGTGAAGCCTCTCCCGTCAACGAACAGTTCTGCTCAACATGTCTATTTGTGCAGAGAGAAAGGCCTCTAATGAAATTCATGTTTATTGCATCTGTTAATCCATTTTTAATACAGGCTGGATCTCTGAGGAAATACAGTAAATCCAATGCATATACATTTGCTCATAGTATTTTGTGAAAACACAAATAATTAAAATGTTTGCCAATAAGAGAAGACTTATGCATTTAAAAAATGCTAAAACCTTCTTTCCCCATTCAGATGTCCTCTCTAAAGCAGGGAGTATACTTGCTGTGGAAACTTCGAACTTGCTAGTTAGTATGAACTAAATTACGCAAATTGACGCGTTGTTGAATGAAATTCCGCATTTGAGCTGGTAGTATACTTGCTGCGGAACTTTGGTTAGATTGTATGAACTAAATGACGTAAAATGATGTGCTTTCGGAGAAAACAAACTGTACATTGACTTCGACCAACGCAGTGTGCACATCCCTGCTGGCCGAATTAGCCAAGATGTTCACACACCGACGTAAATGCAGCTGTGTTGGCAGCATCCCATCTCCACGTCAGATTAAGCGTACGAACATACGATCTTCTCGTACTTCTTCTCTCTTTTGCAGCACTAAATAAATTGAAGCAACTTTAAAATCATCAACATCCATCTGTCAATTTCAGTTCCTTTACGGCAGCCATTGTTGTTTTCTGTGTGTGGTGTAGTGATTGCAGTCACTACTGCGTTTCCTGTGGTCATCACAACTGCAGAATCTGAATCTGCGTCCCCAATAGCGGCGAATGTCACTAAACAAAGAGTTCAACGCACAAAGCATACACGTGTTTGTATGCAGCGCCGTGTTCAGAAATGGTTTGATTTTATTTGCCTTTTTATAAAGCACACTCCCTCCAAAAGTGTCTAAAAAACATACGTCTCTCCAAATGCAAGCTGTACGTGATAATGTATGCAAATCTTTCTTTTTAAATAGGCCTGACCATAATGAGTTATTGTCTGTTAAAAGCTGCATCATCTGAGCTGCTGGCTAAAGCACCAGTCGCTGGTGCAGTTATGCGCTCCCATGATTTGGAATTCTGTCACCCAGGGAGGGAAAGTTTAGTGTGCAACCCTGCCTCACTGCACAGTAATGAGTCCTGTCACCGAGCAGGTGACTGGAGTCTAGTCCTGCCTACACAGGCTGTAGTGCAATCCAGTGCAATGACTCCACAGGCTAATAAGAAGCAGTGGTTGGTTGCACTTGCTTCTGCACTTTAAGTGCAAAATTAGACATGTCGTAGCATTGAGACAGGCTACCAAATATGAGTGGGCATTCCAAATTTATAAAATTTGGGGACGCAAATAAAAAAAGCTTTAACATCAAGGATGATTTAATTATTTTTGAAAATGTATTCCAGTTCACCCTAACATTCTTAGGTTTGACAGTTACAGTACACTAAAGTAATGCTATAGTTCAGTCAATGTTCTGTACTCACAGACTATGTCACATTAAGTCTATTGTCTGATCAAAACAAATCAAACCATACTATATTTCTTTAACCTATTTTATCAACCAAGTCAGCAACCGCAACCCTACATTGATAGATCCTGGCTATCCACACGTAATATATACTACCCATCAGAATACAGTTTCAGAGTGTTTCAATATTATTTTAGGATGTTTTTAGTTCTTATTTTTGTCTTGAAATGACTGTACTTAAGCAAAATGGAGCTGGCATTCAAGAAAGAATCAATCTACATTTAGCAGAAAATGGCATTCAAGATTTAATACATTCTAAAATGTATTAAATCTTCAGTCAGAAGTTACAGAATTTCATACCAACTAGAGCATTTAGTAGCTAAATTAAAGATTTTTTTTCTGAGAAGTACAGACTGTAGATATTCAAGTGAAAACAGAGATGTGATCCACAAGGAATGTATAAAATAGGATATACAAGGGAGAATATATTATTTTCATTTCAATGTATTGGATGCCCTATTCAATTATGCTTAAGGCAATTGTAAAATTAACAACATCAATCTTTCCTCCTTTGAGATTTTCACCAACAGTCAAATCAAGATATTCAGTATGGTGCATTTATGTGTAGCCAATTACCTGATCTTACCTATATGATTACTTTTGTTTGTCAGCTTTTTAAAAGTACTTATTTTAACTACTTACAAGAAAAGCAACCATGTTTACAATTGAGCACTGCGGCTTTAGTATTCAGAAAGACCAAATATACAACACTGAGTGGACTGGAAACTGTGGAAACACGGGAGCTTTTAGGAGTTCAACACTCATAAAATGAAGAATTACACATTTAGAAGGGTTTAAGGTCTTTAGAAACACTAAACGAATTCTCCTCAGCAGAAGAGGTAGACAGGCACAGAGATTGTAATAACTGGTATAATGTGTGTCACCTCAGATATGTTCAATACTGGTTTATTGGATTCTTATCCAGCCTCAGCAATAAGCTTGACATTTTTGCCAGATAGGTGGTACAACAGAAACTGTGGTGGATGCACCGTTCCGCTGTTGCTGGGTTACCGTGTTGAAGGGTTTCAGATCGTGACGTGACCGAGCATCGAAAGCAGGTGGATTATTAACCGAGACGCTCCTGGCAGAGGGATGGAGGCTGAAGGCCAGGGCGACACGCGTGACTTTGTCGAACTTGAATACGGCCCCTGTTGTCTCACTCTCACTTCATTAACCTTCCGCAAAAGAACCAAAGACTCAATTTTGATAGAAAACAGAAATATGTAAATGGTCCCCAGAATGTGCACAAGGGGGTATGTGAGTGCAATAAAATGTCCTTGAGTTGCATGCTGGTTTCTGCTGAAAAATTAAGGTTTTGTTCCTTTTTTTCATTGGCAAACTCAATATGTCTGATCGTGGCAAGCTTGGGAGGAAATGATAGTTTTAAATTGCTAAAATTCAGTGAAATACTTTTGCTGAGTACTGACTATACAACTACAGACATCTGTTATCTGCAGATAAATACACACACAATGTCTATCATCAAACTTATGTTATAAATCCTGGTGATAAATGTCTCACACAAACAAATGAGCACAATTCCAGATAAATGGATGTATGTTTCTTAAACTTTATGCAATTTGGCCCTGTTTCCTTTACATTGTTCTCTAAAGCAAGTATTCGTGCGACCAAAGTGTGAAGTGGGAAAAACATGCAAAATGAAATGCAAACAAACCACCATGAATTAAGATTCATAGCAATACTGATATTGACTCTCTAAACTTTGTGAAGAAAAAAAAAACTTTCATTTATTTGCATAAAACCTCATTTAACCCTGGTCTATGTCTCAGTTGGAAAACTGTGTTGCTCTTTTCCTCAGTCCTCAGTCTGATACAAATTGTACAAATTGAAGACATTACTGGGTAAAGGGATTTACTTGTATTCGGGAGAGAAGGATGTGATGTCTGTGTTGTTGAGCATCCATTTGAACTCCAGGGGCCAACTCCCCTCAGCCAGACAGGTCATGACCAAGCGATTCCCCTCCAGGTGGATTTCTGGGGGCCCTGGCTCGGTTTTGAAATATGGGGCCACATCACCTGAAAGGCACACATTGGTCGTTAACAAGGAGTTATGACACAGTTATTGCTACAGTTGATAAAACGACAATAGAATTTTCAGCGGAACGAAAAACTGAAATTTGCAAAGAATTCTTAAAAGTTTTTAAGAATATGACCTTCGACAGTCGGTGTTTTCAACATTAACTCTTTAAATTCTGGTACATCTAAAACGTGTTACTAACCAAAATGTAAACAGGAAAAAAAATGTACAGATGTGTAAATGTAAGATTGTGAAGTATACAAGGCTCAATTCTTATTATTGCACAACATTGTAATTGCCAGAAATCTACAGCATTTTACAAATAATCTGTAAAATGCTACAGATATAAATTTACAAATCTAGATTTTTTCAAATATTGGACCCAGGTTTGTAATAAAAGAATGTCCTTGTCCATAACGTCACATGGACCTCACACACCGATAATGATTTGGTATCCAAAATGCAGTGTTACTCTAAAAACTTTAAGTAGAAACATGCTTCATAAAATTGCACTTTGTCAGAGTGTGTGTGCATGTTTTTTCCAGTTTCATCATGATTAATTCAGTTATAACAAATAAAAAATGGCATGAGCCTCAAAATTTATTCTAAACTGATCCCTGGTCTGCCATAATCTTTATCGTAATATGAAATGAAACTGTTCCAATTATGGACAACGAGAGGATAAAACAGACTCGAAGGCAGCTGTGTTTCACTGCGTGTGTGTATGCAATGAACTGTAATGTGTGAGTGTGTGTGTGTGGAGGATCTGTAATCATTCATGTTGTTTTTGTTTTTTTTTAAGTATTAGGATCTATAAGAGATTATATCCATCAAAACTGAAGAATAAGTGTCAGTTCACTGTAAACTGTTGAGGATTTACTGAATTACCTCTTTAACTGATGAGGGGCACTCCATATACTAAATTGCATTTGAGTGCTGTGGAGATGGCGAACTGCTGCTCCCAGTCCTGCTTTTCGATTCTCATGGTTACGGCCAGGCAAGGGAAATAGATGGAGAATCACAAAGATCACTCCATCATACTGAATTAAAGCACTGGCTCCAGAACTGCCAAGGGCGCATAAAACTGACACCATGTTCCCAAACCAAGAGTTACCGCAAGCAATTCCAGAGCCTCCTTGGTCGATGTCATACGAGAAGATGTGTTTCTCAATCCGGACTGAGGGACTCCTGTCTCATTTAAGCCAAAAATACCTTCAGCCTGCCCCAGTCAGCATTAAAATACCTAAAGCCATCCCGTTGGGTAAAGGAAGAATGACCTGACGTGCAAATCCGAGGCACAGGTAATTCTGAGTGATGGATGGGCTCAGCGATCCCAGCAGGGTTTTCTCCGTCCCGTCGTTACCACAGGCTGATATTACACCGTTAAACCACGAGTGAGGAAGAGAGATTAGTCTAACCACTGGAATGCACAAGCGGAAACTCATACTGTATCGCTCTTACTGAGCAAATTAACTTTTCACCTGTACATGAATCAGAGTGCATTGGGTGACAGTGACACTTAGCGATTTGAAAAGAAGGCTTGGAAACAGAAATGTGCTGTTTTGAATCCCAGGTGGAATGCACCAATCGGAAGTTTGAGAAGTGCGCTCAACCCAAATTGCTTCCATAAACAAGAATGAATATGTAAAACAATGTATGCGCTGTAGCCTGACCTAGATAAGAGTGTCATTTGAGTAAATAAATGATGAGGGGGAATTATTTTTATTCATTTTAAGCATTCTGGAGGCTATAAATTCATGATATTGACTGAATTTGCTGTTTCCAGCCAAAAGCATAGCATTTATTTTCTTTGGGTATGCATTTCTGTCAAATATATATATATATATATATAAAGCAACACATTAATGAGGCAATGTATCAATACTCTAAGTCCACTGCAAGCACAAATATCAGCCATTATATAATGAACCTGAAATATCACAACGTTATAAAATGTTTGATCAGTATAATCTGCTTCCTCACAACTTCAGGTTTGGATACCGAATTCCCAAAATTTTAGTTTCCTCCCTGCAATCAAAATGGCAGCGTCATAGGCAGCTCCAATCATACGGAAACAAGGTTTGCACTGTGTATTTAAAGGTCAAACAGCTTCTTCCCATAGTCATAAGTCATGGAGCGTATGTATAAAATGTAGCACAAAATTGCAAATACAGTTGCTTGTTTGCCACAAATGTTTACACCGGAACATTGTACGTCCTCTTTGAAATTTGGCATCGGAATTGCTGTTGCTGACTGTATCACCCTTTTTCTGCCATCATTTGCTTTCCATTGAAGTTGATGCACAAAATCACACTGTGCAATAATAGGCAATATGGCCCGTAGAACACTTGGCTGGGCCTTAGCAGGCAGTGAGCACCGGGCAATGGCAGAGTCATCTGGCACATTATGTGGGGGAACTTATTAAATAAACTGTCAGTTTTTCAAAGATGGCAGATTACTACAGGAAAGTGATTATGAGCAACTGCCATCGATTGGAAGTAAACCGCAGATTGCATTGCTCTGCATTCTCAAGACTACCCCTAGCATTCCGCCTGCAGCAGCGCATGGAGTACAAGCCATTGTTTCCTTACAGAGCGAATGCGGCTCTTCATTAAGGAATTCAGGCTTCCTCGTGCTCCCTTCCTCTACATAACGAAGAGATTCCTGGTCATCGACACCAGTATAATACCAGTTATACAGTGTCTTACAAACTAAGGGCCTTGAAACCTTGGACCATTGTCTTAACAGTCCAATATAAGAATTTTGCATTGGAATGACAATAGGAACTATGTCAACAGCTGTCATCCACACACTGGACCGCCTACCAAAGTCAGTGTCGATCCCATTATATCAGCTAGACTGGGAATACATATTTTAAATCAATCCTTCATCAGCAAGATTATGGTAAACAAGGATGCAGAGGAAGACAGACCAGGCAGATCACATCCCGTAATACAGTATCTGGATTTATTTGCCTCTCTGCAAGGCCTGTAGGAATATATGTCTTCCTAATTGTAGGCTTCAAAGCATCCTTTCAAGCTGACCATTGTTCAGGTTACAACCAGGCAGAGTGCAGGCCTAAAGCATACTGCTAGAAGCACTGTGTATTTCAGTGGATTGCCAACGGTTTTATAATGTCCAAACATTAAGGGGAACTTCCAATACTGAACATATTATTTCTAAATAAAATAGGATTCAGTGCTACTGAAAGAATGACCACTTCTGCTGTATCATAGTGGAGTGCAGAGCAGGGAGCAGTGGAGCGGAGTGCTTTCTACGTCCATCGGATCCCACAACTACCATCTCCTAAAACAACATGAAGGCATAATTTGTGTGACACTGTCCAGTGTCATACAAATGATCCCAAATGTCCCAGTAAAGAGACAACACAATTTACACCCAGCAAGCAAGCAAGCAAGCACATATCGCATGGTCATCAGTGCCAACTGTTAGCGAGCTGACCCTTTGGAAATTGGCACTGGAGCCCTCCACGGGCTGCAGGACCTATCACCAGCTATTTTGCATTCTTTCAACAGCTGATCTTCATCTCGCCTGCCACGCCTTAACTGTCCAACCAGTGGTGATTTGCAAACCACTGATGGATCTACAGCTGTGCCAACAGCATGCTGCTATTGGGCAGCTAGTTGTCACAATAATTCTTGTTGGGTAAGGCCACCATAATGAGGGACAGTGAACAACGACTAGCATCCAGAGGGGGGAGTTGATGTTAGTCGAATACTGTATGTCGTTCAGAGTGACCCCAAACCCCAGAGGGAAGAAAACTCGTCTTCCCCCCCCCGATCCACCCCCGCCCCCCCCCCCCCCCCCCCCCCAGTGCAATCCACCTTTCTAGCTACAGCCAACAACTACTCCCACTTATTTACCAACTTTCAGGAAGGTTCAGTAATTGAGAATCACCTGACAGACGTTTGGAATACAGGATACATCAGCTAATTAACTGAATTCCAGGAGAAGAATATAAATATGCAACACAGCCTCATGATCATCTGTGTAGAGGTTTTTCATCTGTCTGACAGCACAGCATAGACAGGAATATCACTAATATCACTTATCTGTTTGACACCAAGGGAACGTCAAAATAACTCCTAACAGGGTGGTGTTTTGACACATAACTACTGTCACAGGCCTGCAAATTACTGGATATCTGAGACTTTGACCATTTGGGAGAACACCATGACGACATTCCTACTGAAATCTCAGTTGTGAGTCTGTATATGTTTTTCAGTTATTTAGTTATTTATTTGACAGAAAATACTTGAAAGGGAGCACTTTAGATACTGTGTTTTTCAGGTCTTTAGTTATGTGTTTGACAATTGATTTGAAAAGTAGCACTTTAGATAATGTTCATTTCTTGTCTTATTTGGTCTGTCAGATAAAGTATTTGCAGTGAAGCACTTCATATCCATTAATGAAAGTATTTATAGAACAATATCTGACTGTCTTTGCTTGTGTACATCCCCCCTCCAAGCTGCCCCACCCCTGATTGCACTGATTTTCCCTATCTGGAACTGCCTTGTTGGCAATCAACATAGTCAGCCATTTCAAACCACTTAAAAGGGAGTGCACAAGAACTTCTCAACTAGGAGTTCTTATTATCATCTGGATAATAATTGATGGATCATGATTTAGATGATAACGGCTCAGAATGTAGTTTAGTTGTCAATTAAGATGTGTTTTTCACCTACAGTTTGGAATATAATATCTTTATGTTGTTCAAATCTGTTTAAAAAGGTGGAGAAACAGGAGCTTTGAAAACCTTGTTTTAAAGATTCTGCTTTTTTGGGGTGCTTTTGATGTGTCAGACCTGGCTATACCTGTCACTTCACTTTACAAAATGTCTATAATGTACAGTGGGGACTATTCCGTTCAGTGATTTTGATTTGTTTTGTGAATTCACTGAATTGAAAATGGAATAAAATGGTGTTCAAGGGTAGAGGGGATCTTTCGCAGGCTGAAGGTAATATTGCATGCCAGCCCATCATCCACAGAGGTGACTGTGTGCTGAATGGACCATTCCTATGGCTTAGGAGGAACCTATGCTATTTTGAATGCAACCTAACATAAACAGATAAGAATTTACTGAGTACTATGCTCATATAGGAATAGTTACTCAAGTGTTCCACAGGCATTCCAAATTTCATTTTTCAAATATAACTATTTTAACTCTTTAACTCACAATAGTCTTTACTAGCTTTCTCATTAGTGGGACCCTCACAAATGTTTCTAATAAGTGGAGCCACTGATTGTCATACAGATAATGTCCCCAGGTGTTCCAGATTTGGTTTAACTAATTGGCTAGTTCTCCAAGAGCAGGAATCGATACCTTTGCTATAGTTATGTTCTTTGGCGAAAGGGTTACACCATAACAATCAGCAAAGCAAGGAGCTTAGGGATGCACTGATTGATTGGCCGTGAATCAGAACCTTCGTCTGTGTATTCCAGTACAAATAAATAGTCGGCCATCAAAGTGAAGAGGCTCGACAACATCCTCGCAATAGTCTGATGAATAATTAGCAAGTGCAACATGTTCAGGATTTCGATTTTAAACATTCTTAAAAAGGTTATCCACATTAAATTTAAAGCACGTTGACTCTACTTGCACCTTTGGAGGGGCTTACTAGAGAAACCGACTGGCAGATGTCATTCCATCCATTGTTGTACTGAAACGTCTCCTAAAAAAGCACTGGCACAGATCACGGTGTGAAGCTGTCAAAATGCACTCTTCTGGAAGCAGTTTAGAAAAGATTCAGCCACACCGAATCAGAGCTCCTTCACTGTGTAGCTACAACAACAATATAATAACAACAACAACAACAATAATAATAATAATAATAATAATAATAATAATAATAATAATAATAATAATAATAATAAAAGTATCTGAATGTATTGGTAACCTATAGAGCAGAAATAGAAAACTCTTTAGTTTTCTTAGTTACCTATTGTTTTAAAAAAATAATAATCATGATCAGTGCACCCCTAAAAGAGCTCTTGTGAATATTTATTAAACCCTTGAAGAGTAGGCTTTTTGTTTTTCTAAATTCTAAGTCAGCGTTCTGGAACTCCATTGCTTTCAATTGCCAGTAGTGTTTGTTACATCATCGTTAGAATATTCAGTTAAGAACTTTCTAATCACATATTTGTGATCTCAAACCTTAAAGAGTTAAATTCTTCGTAATCATAATTTTGTATCATTTCCATTCCAGCAAAGAGATCAATTTCCTGTCCCTTTGCCTTGCTACTGTAAAAAAGAACATAGCTTTTTACAGTATCATGTTTCTGTGCATCTGATGGCCACTCTCCAATTCATTTGTTAGTCTGCAGAAAGGAGAAGGACAGCTACTCTCTCCAGGGCTAGCAGCCAAGTGGAGAGAACAACATGGATTAAGCAACTCCCCCATACCCTTCCCTGCTCCACTCCTCAATATGCTCAAAACACAGAGCTTCAAAGACACACTGTGCTCTCACTGAGATAAGAGACCTCAACCCCCACACTGAAGGCCCATCCGTTCTGAAGGCCAGGCTGAAATTGGGGCACAGGACCAGTCACAGGGTTATCTAACTGAAGAAGCCAAAGCAAAGACGATAGCTAAAAACCATGCCCTCATCCACATTCTAAAACAATGCTTTCCGTGGAACATACCACACAGGAGTGGTCATGGGTTAACGTGGCCAACTGCGTTTGTTTTTTTTTGTTGTTTTTTTGGCCCAACAGCTATAAAGCTGTACAGTATAATTCTTGGAAAATTTAAGTACTAACGAGTAAGAATTAAAATTTACAATTCACCATGTTGGCAAAAATAAACCAGTTTTTCCACATTTTATTGTGAGATGACTGCTTGGTTTTGAGATTTAGATAACCATCTTTCTGAATGATAACAAGGAACAAACCACATTCAGGAGAAAGGAAACTGTCAACTAAGGGATCTATTCTTTATAAAGCAGCACACACAGGCTTTGTAACCAATCTTCCCATAACTCAGGGACAAAATTCAGAAAAAAACACCAAATTTCATGAATTCACCAATACCCGAACAAGAGCTTTGAGGCATTATATTCCTTGTATTACAATGTTCGAATCTTAAATGACAGCATGCAGCCCCTTGAAATAACTCCAGGTGGTAGGACACGATATAGATTTGCGATGTAATCATTTTAACTGGCAGTTACAAAGGGTACAATGAATCCATCTCCTGGCTTTTGTAAATCAGGAAATTCTGACTGACTGCACTTCACCGAGTCTATTCAGAAAATTTTGGTCCCATGCAAGCCAAAATGAAAACGCTTTTCATAGCTTTTTTATCACACCGAGGAGAATGCCGGGGGTAGGTGTAAGGATACTACTGAGAGAAGGATTCATGGTGACACCACATGCCCTGGCATGGTCCTCCCTCAGTTGAGAGTATGCGCATACCAGCACATTCTGCAAGAGCTGTATTCTGATGTCATAAAGAGTCTAAAATGAAGCTCATGAACAAGCAACATAGCTTCTGTTGCTTAGTGCTTATGCACACTGTTCATATCCACAGGTGCCTAAGCACTCTGTGCTAGCCTGTTGTGAGTACAGTGAACTACCATTTACAGCTCAAAATGCATTAGAGCAAAATGGAGAAAAAGGAAAATGAAAGTTAACTTCTATTTTCTAGCTCCCAAAGCTATCAAATTTTATGGAATATTATAAGTGGAAATCAAATTAAAAGTCAAATTAAAATTCAGAGTAACACTAATGAAGTGTAATATTCTCAAAGCTGCAAGAAAGGAAGTAGCTTTCTCTTTTGACATTTGTCACTAGTATCATTACTGTATACACACACACACACACACACACAGTTCTGATTTCACTTTAGCTGACACCCATTGTGATATCTAAAACACAGAACACGTTCTTGCATCTCTGTGACCTCCTGCTTTTAAAGTAACATTACAGAGCCTCTTTATTGTGAATACAGACAGACACACACGGTCAAAATGAACTACCCCCAGGGTGTTCGAAATAATGGACAGTCCAGCCGTTTCAAGTGTCATTTCTTCGCAGTCTGACAAGACCTGAGGCCTTGTTTCATTTTCCCTTAAGTTATCTCAGACTGCACCGGTAGCCTACCCATTTGAAACAGAGTGAATTGTTAGTGGATGGTGGACAAATGTGCAACACAGGGATGGCTTCCTGTCTGTTTGCAGTCCCCAACACCTCCAAAACCTTACATCGCTATAAAGTCTTAGACATGCACAAGCAAATCCAGAGAAGGGAATACTATTTTGTGATTGCTGTCTGACACAAGCCATGAAATTTGAAGCAGATCAGCTCTAAACATCTGTAGTGACAGGAGGATGAACCTTTCTGAATCCAGAATGGGAGGAGCCATCCCATATCCATTGACGTGAACCAATCTCTGCGTATTGTGATTGGTTCAAAGAATTCAGCGATTGACACTTCACCCATTATGGCAAGGGTTCCCAACCCTGGCCCAGAAGAATCCCACGTTTGTGCTGGGTCACATTCCAACTTTAATTACAATTCCAGATCACATAATAACACGATCATTGTACAGACAATATGCAAATCAACATTCAAATTTTTGTTGTAGTGTAGTTGCTAGTGTTCCCACTCGTGTGACTCTTCTGACTGTTCACAATCACAACCCTCCCAATCCATCTACAGGACTCCAGATTCAGGGTTATGTTCAACTCTGGGTCACTGACAGCAGAATATCTAAGGCACATCCAAAGCGCTGTAAAATCAAGCTCATTCAAACTCAACTGCCATTATGTGCCCGTATTTTATTCCCAGCATACCTTTTAGGCCCATTACTGTGCAAAATAAATGAATAAATAAATAAAAATGCAGAAAATGAAAGATTAAGTCAGTTGCAATTATGTTTGGGCCGATGCAAATGTCTCAGCTAAGTAGTAATTTAATAATTTGCATTGACTGATTTAATCGTTTCAATATGATAAATCAGAGCACTAAAGTATGGACTTGGGATTACAGGGTGGTGCATTACATTTTCAGAGACATAATAGGGCAGTTTCTTACTACACTGAACTGTAATTTCATTCAGGGTGAGAAGGAAGGTGGAAGAAAAATTATCACCTTTATTACAATTATCAAATTAGCAATGCTTTGGCATGCACTAGACGAGAGAGAGAGAGAGCTAATGTGTGTGTGCATGCGAGAGAGGATGAGTACTATCTCTCTACCCCCAGTCAGTGTGTGTGTGTGTGTGTGTATGCATTTGTGCGTGTGTGCACGTGCACACATGTGAGTATGCATGCGTGCGTGCATGCATTACAACATAACTCTGGATAAAAATGATATCTGTCAGCTGGCCTAAATAAGGGAAACTGCTCAATAGAAAAATAAGACTGAGTGACTGCATTTTGAGGGGTTGAGAGCTGGACTTACGGTATGAACAGTGGGGTTGTAGGTCAGACCCCAGGTAAAGCAATGGTACCCAGTCAAGGCATTTCACATGAATGACAGTACTTTAACACATATTCACCCGTTCAAATTAATAATATGATCATTTTACTTATGAAAGGCTGTTGAGTGCATAACGCTGATCTTAATCACTCACTTATGTGACAGCAGGCCTTTACAGAAGATCACCAATAAGTGGTGATCTTCTTTGAAAGCATTTTCCTGACAGATATAATTCTATGTCCTAAGATCATATTTTACTTGTGGATGCCATTAAATTTACTTTTAAGTATTTTATGTGGTCTAAAGTGGCTAGTACATAAAATATTCTACTGCAGGCTTGTACCTATGTATAGTGTGGAGGGCATCTATGCACTGTTGATGGTGTTATGATGGTGGTTTTCTGTAAAATGTACTACAGAGGAACCTTCTGGTATGCAAACACTCCAAAAACATCCATGTATATTAGAGCAGAGGTTATCAACTGCAGTTCTGGCGATAAACCGGGTAGCTGATATTTGTTTTCACTTTATTTGAGCCTCAATGTTCCTGGTGAATTAACTGGTTTTTTTTTTTCATTTTTCAGTTTAAGTTAATAGCTGAGTAACAATGAGAACTAGCCTACTCTGCGGCCCACCAAGACCAAAAATCCCTGCATGGCTTTCGCACCAAAGGAGTTTATTTTTCACACCTACCCCCAACATGGCCATAGTTCTGAGGTTTATGTTGCTCACACAGTCTTTGTAAGTAACATCACTATGAATAAAATTCTGGTGTTACTTACAAGTAATAAGTAAGTAACCATAGACTATAAATTCAAAGGCCCTTTTTCATCTAAATGATTTGCTCCTTCACTGTTTGTGAGAAGATGGCTTCTGCCCTTCCAAACTGCCGGTGAGCCTTTGCTCTGAGAACCAAGGTAACTCCACTAAACATTACATTATTGGTCACAGGCTAGTCTTGTAAAAATGGGCCGTTGTTTGTCTGGTGCCAAAAAGGACTGTGTTAAAACAAATGCAAAAGTGACACGATGCGGTGATTCACGGCATTATGCAGAGCCGATAATAACTGCTCTGTTAATCAAACTGCTGTGCCGTGAGATATAAACCAAATCTGCCTTTAGTTTATTCTGCCAGTCGGACCTTATAGTGCGAGGGCCAAGTACTGACGATCAGAAGAGGCAGAAAGACCACATCTCCGTTCTAGGTGATGGCGGTAGATGGAACTTTCAGTCGACCTCTTGAACCTGAATGTGTGGCGTTCCACAATTTATGCCACCTCATCGACATGAGAGGAGAATACAATGACTAGGGTCAATACATAGTGGATTTTAAAAAAAGAAGACAGGGGTGGTTGGGCGTTATGAATATAATGCTAGGCTATTTGTTTGTTTTATATGCTGTCAATGGAAAGAGCAAAACCTAACCGGACATTTAAGGAATTTAGAAATCCAGAGTGAACAGATAATTGTCAGTCCCAAAAAGTCGGGGAAACATCCGGGGAAAAGAGAACGTCTGGTCAGCCCAACAACGACAGCTCGGCCAGACCTGAGAAACGGCCAACGCTGCTGGAATTCAGCCGTTTATTTATTTTTTTGAATCAAATTTTTGAATTTTTTGGAGTCTAGCGGCGATTTTGAACAGAAGAAGCTTTGTGATTATATTAGGGGAATGGCACCGCAGTCCCTTTGAATGCATAAATTTGTACATTTTCTTAAGAAACCAAAGCTGCATACAATCTGTGCTGTTGCATGTGTGACCCAAGCGAGGAGAGAGAACGGCTTCATAGTTGTGACACCGTTCTGCTGGCCACTGAAAAGAACATGCTCATTAGCCTTAATAACTGTGGTCCCTGATAAAATCGTCAGTGCAACACAATTATGACCTGCTCTTGAGGACTTTGTGACACATTCCTCCACGAGTTTCTTGTGAAACGGTTAAATAAATACAGTGATAAAGTTTTTTAAAGTAATTTTTGTTAGGTAGTGTACTGACATTATCTTAAGTAGCATTTGCAAGCAAACACATCACATACCACTCAAGATCTTGACTTCATTCATCACATACAGAGTGAATAACCTACAACCATACCTGATGTGATAAAAACAATAAATCGACAGAAAATGGTGAAGGAATTTATCTGACTGAAAAAAGAAACAAAAGAGGTTAGTTATCCCTTCCATCATGACTCTATTTTCATGTGGAGATGATTTGGAAATAATAACCACCTCATACTGAAACAACATAATTGCTTCTCATTATCTTCATAAATGAATGATATTACACATACAAAACACGGGTTAGACACAAGCTAGTCTGCGTAATTTAGACCGTTATGAAAATTGCTAGGCCACGTAACAGTCCCTCGAGATAACAACCGGCTTTGAGTCATTAAGTTCCTTAATTAGAGCCCTAAGGTGAAGGTCGTTTTCAGATACTTGGCCTAAAACTTTAATGCTCTGAGATTTGCAGCGTGGTCAGTTACAATCAGTTTAGCATCGGCCGCTTGTTACAGTGAGCTGCCCTCTCTGTCCTGAGACCACCGCCTGTATGGAGGTTCTTGCTTCAAATGATAAAGCTATTTATTTTCCCAGGATGCCACACTGACAGGAGAACTTCATTTACGAGCAACACCTAGTCAAGGCTGGGCAGGCACAGCGGAAAATAATCCAAGGTTGACAAAGAAAGAAAAGAAAAATATAGAAATAGCACAGGAGATGAACAGAAAGAGACCCCCCGGAAGTTTCCGGTTCAGTCAATGCAGCCTGCTGCATTCAAGAGAAACTGTGGAACTTGTTGCATGAAGATGATCAAAGCGAAAAGCAAACATAACCACATTAAGACCAGTTTAACAGTTTTAAACAAACTATGAGGGATAACTAATGAGTGGGCAATTCAACTCTTTGTTCACTGGTTTATCTTCCTGGATAGTTATTCTGAGCATTAGAAATCTATTTTTGCATCCACCATAAAAGTATCACACCTTTCATTCTAATGTCCACATAAAGAAATTGTTAAAGGATTACTTTTTGATTAAATAAAAATGTTGTAATGTAATTTTGAAAAAAAAAATATTTACGTGTTGGTTTCTCTTTGAATTCTATCCCAAAACCAGGTCGAGAAAACTGTTTTAGTTTCTGTGGACTGAGCTACATACTGAGTTGCTTGTTGGGAAGCTGTTGGGAAGCTGTTTCACACATTTGAGATTTGTTAAGTGTGATCTGTTTATTATCATTATTATAACTGTTGTTGTTGTAGTTGATAATAATAATAAGAATAATAATTGTTATTATTATTAGTTGTGTTGTTGTTAATAATAATAATAATAATAATAATAATAATAATAATAATAATAATAATAAATTAGGTTTTGTTATAATGGGTTTCCTTCTTCACAGTGTGAATGCATGGCAGTATTTCCACGTAATTGCTCATTCATTTTCTTCTCATTTTAATACAGTAATATGTTGTGTGCTTTTTTTGTGCTCTTAATTTTTATCTGTTGTCATGGGTATATTTATTGTTATGTGGTTATTGCTATATGCCGCAGAACAAATTTCCCCATGGGGATAATAAAGACTCAAACTAACTAAGCAGAACCTAATTCAATAACAAATAAAGGCTCTAAATCAGGGGTGAGCCAGGATTCACTTCTGCTCTTAATCATTTAATTGGCACACTCATCTGACATTTTAGTAAATTAGTTGATAAGCCTACAAATGAAAGCTGAAGACTGACTGTGTCCCCAAGAAAAACATTTTACTGCGGTCTAATCTAAGAGTGAACCAGCATTGGTGAACACAGTGAATTAGCTAACTGAGCCAGGCCAAAAGCCTGCATAGACAGGGAATTCCTGTAGGTAATGTTGCTGTAGGACTGCACTTCAAAGATGAAAGAAAAACTAATGGCAGCAACCAGAAATGCTCTGAAAAGACTTACGAATAGAAGAATATATAAGTAGAAAAGACCAGCTTGTTCTAATGTACAATGGCTAGTAAATTAACCCCACACCAAGAGGCAACGGGAAACCATAATAACCATTTGTGATCCATATTCAAAAGGTACAAATCATTACACAAAACTGTTGCAAAATGTCTGACTTCTGCTTTGAAAAGTTTTTCATGCTAATTTATTGATCAAATGGTTAAGGAAAATTAAAGAATCAGTTAAAGAATCAATAAAAAAAATCAAAGATTTAATGACACACACAAGGGAATCCAAGCAGAGTACAGGAAAGTGGAAGGTGTACAAGTAGAATATACAAAGAGAAGATTAGAAGACTGGTATGATGTAGTTTTCTCTGTCCATATTATCAGTGGTCAGATTCATTTCATGTGGATATTTGATTCTAGAGCCAATTTTCTCTTTAACCCTCCCTATTATGTTGCAGGTCAACTCCATCCATTTACTGCAAGGCTTTGAATGTACCTGAAATACCGATTAACCTCTCTATTCCTTTGTATAGCACTTTTTACAGAGACACCATCATCAAAGTCTGAGCCTGAACACTCAATGCAGCAGGTGAGGTAAATTCCCCAGTGCAAAGAAAAAACACACAAGCAAGTGTAAAGCATTCACAAAAATGAAATCAGTTCAGGTCCATAAACAGCCTAACTGCACTGTCATGACACAGGTCCTGACCAACCACAAAATGGAACTCAAAATAACACAGTAGTAAAAAGGACAACAGCAAAGCTAATCAGAGCTCCTACACTCACCAATTCAAAGGGATTGCGTCATAACTATGCTGAGCCGTTGACAGTTCAAGTCCTCATTGGATTTAGACTAGAGATCCTCTCTTGGCTACAGTTGCTATCTATTGTCTGTTCCTTCAGGCCCCCTGCTGACAGTTTTTTTGGCCGGCTGAGATTAAAGCAGGTGTGATCTGAGAGACAGCCGGCGTGACAAATTGACGTCGCGGCAACGCCGCAGTGACTGGCACTTCTTATCCGAGAAACCCTTCCCTCGCTGTTTCAATTACACCCCTTCACCCCCGCACAAGCGCGCACACACACACACACTCCCGCATGTCCTCCTCCCCCATTTCTGACATGGAGTTTATTTTGTTTCATATTCGAGGAGTGACGACGACAATGAACTCTGGGCCTCTGTTTTACAGGGAAATTCACTTTTCTGTGCTTTTATGTACGAGGGAATCGGCGATTACTGTTGAAGCATGGGAACCATTGCACACGTGGTGTTACATTATCGAGTGATTTGCTGTACAGCATTGAAAATGACATTTCTCTTCTATGCTTCTGCATGTGCCTGCTGCTGTAGAGTTTTTTTTAAAGCAGGGACTTGCATTTACATATGTAAATGTATCGCAACATCAGTCACCCTTATGCAAATCAGCCCAGGTATTCTACAAGATAGAGGACACTGTTTTGTTTAGAATGCAATCTCCATGTGTCTTCAGTTAATTTGAATGGCTGATTACATGACGTGGCTAGAATGGCTTAAAGTGACAGAGGAACATGTACCACACAGAGACGTGCATGCAAGCTGTACAAACCAAACACGCGTTCACAAAAAAGCAGTTGCTGGTACGCCAGAATCTTAGTGATTCCTGTTCCTCACGAACAATGGCGGTCAGTTGTCAGGCCTTTCTGCATTCTCACAAAGCTTGGGTGGTCTTCGGAAACGTGGACAGACCCAGCTGACCACACAGCTGAGGCTGGTTGGTAATCAGCCTAGGTGTTGCCTGTCTGTCTTAATCAGCTGGTTTGTTCCAAAGGATAGTGGGTGATGGCTTCCCACAACCCAGTACACTGCAGCCAGCTCAGGTCAACATTAACTCCCACTCCCAACCACTACAAGAGTGCAGAGGAACAGTAGTCTTCATTGGGCTATTCAATGTTATGCTAAAGGACGTAACAGTCAGCCAATACACTCTTATTACTGAACTCCATATACAGTGACTACACTTCCCTCTGTTAAATTAATCTGTAGCCATTTCTATAATTGTCAGATTTCTGTTCTGATAGTCTGCAGGTTAAATTGGATGCCTTGCCATTTCAGATGATTGATTCACTATCAAGGGGAAAGACGTCATATTTTGAAAAGGTAAAGAATCGATTTGAATAAACCGAAGGGTATTTTATTCAATACAGCACAACCTATAGGCAACCTATTTACTGGCGTAATCATATGGAGTGATACGGTACAGACAAAGTTCCAGTGCTGTAGTAATGTATATCAGCACTCATGGAATGCCTCTTGTCTAATCAAAACTCTTGACTGGAAATAATTGTAAATGGGACTAGAAGAAAGCATTTGACTATACTTGTTGATCATCACCTTTCATATATCCAGATGGTCCACCTACAGTGGTGAAAGCAGCCTACATCACTTATTGGTTCTGTCTGAATACGTTTCATCCTTTCAAAGAACTGTTAGAGCCAGTAAAACTGAATTAAACCCCATAAATCATGCTCACTACAGGCAATTCTGTACTCAGTGGTTCCATTCAAACCATTACAGACTGACTGTGCTCAAAATATCACCACCATAGGTGAAGGTTGCTTGTAAACAGAGGCAAATTGTGAGGTTTTGGGCATCGATTTTTGTTCACACAGCTTTTTATAGAGTGTAGCTTCCAGGTTGAAACAAAAAAATTTCCAGAATGTTGCGGAAGATTTGAGTTTGTTTGCAAGATACTGTTATGATGCAATAGTTTCCTTAATGGTCTTGGAATATTTCGTGTTTGAGATTAATTCTGTCAGACACAGAAATAATGTTCCAGACATGGAAATATATTATTTATATATATAGGGACTACAGGCCAAATACATTTTATACAATGTTCTGAATGAAAGTACAGCATTAGCACCATTTTTTTTAAATGGCTAATATATGATAAAATAAATGTGAATTAGCATCCGTAATTAAAATTCTTATTTAACTTGAATATCAAAACTGGATAACTTTCCAAACGCATTCCTGCAATGTTAGTAGTCAGTACATGTAGACGGGTCTATATCCCCGAGTGAAAGATTCTCATAATTTTAAGAGATAGACAGAAATACGTGGGTCCATAAAATGGCCTTCATTGTCTGACTTTAAAATCCTTGATAATGGTTATGTGCATCTCCAAAGTGATATTCAATAGTTCCATTTTAGAAGAAAATCTTGAAGTAAAATGACTGTATACCCCAAATTTATCTGCCACAAAACTCTTTTGAGAAAAATATGAAATCAATAACTTTGCAACCGTGGGCATTCAACAGATTTCCACCTGAACATGACAGAAACTACATCTAGCATTTCCTCCATTCGTGAACCCTAATCTACTGCGAGCCTGAAACGCCTGCACATCATGACAAAAATAATAACAAGGCAGGGTTTGAGACCCAGCCTTCAAATCTATGAAGCTGTCATATTCATCAAGAAGCCTATGATTGGATCATGCGTCCTTTCACCTGCCGCCAGATCAGTAATGCGACACGTCAAACCTATTCTGAAAATCAGTTTTATTTATTTTTATATAACATGTAGATCTCCACCAAGCCAATTTAATATTCCCTCTCAGCAAATAAGCCCTGAGGTTATTGTTTCCATGCACTGTTGACATGTTATTGCATATCACAGAGCTATTCGACCGTATATTGCGAAAAGCAATAGTGACCCGCGCAGTCCGTAAAATGGTGCCACACCCAGCCGTTATTGCAAAACAGTCCGTTCTGGGGGTTGAGATGTGTAGCGTGTGAGGCAGCTGACTCTGGAGCCATACGCAATTCCCCTGGGAAGGGGCAGAGGTTTGAGCCCTGCCATGGAATTTTCTCTATCTGTAACCCTCTCGATGTTCTACCTGTCTGAATATAGCAAAAAATAAATAAATAAACAAAAGCAGAACAGTCCAGCTCCCCTTTTAAAAACAATCTGTTTAAATGTGTTCCTCTCAGTTTAATTATATAGCCAGTTTGCCACATGATATTATAAAAACTATCAACATAACGGGCTATTGGACATAATTTCTGTGTTGCTTGGCAACAACTCTGATATTTTAAAAAGCGGCATGGAGAAGAATACTGTTTACTAACATAATCAGTTATCATAACAATGATGAATTGGAAAAAACACATTTCCATTTTTCTGGCTACTGTAACTATATAATCACAGCTCCCTTTTATAGCACACACAACTCTGATAATAATGTAATATGTCTTTTACCATGTAACATCAGGATATTTTATTTAAAGGAGTAAGTTTGGCAAAGACAATTGGCCAGTTGGGAGAAAATACAATACCATGAGTGTTCATTGTTCTCACATTTAGTCAGAGATATTAATCCAGTCTTGAATGCCACACTGTGCCCTCTACATAGAGATTAGCTTGGGCATCTACAAACTTTTGGTCAGGAAAACATTAATGGCATAACCCAGTGGTCACACTAGCCCATGGATTGCTGTGTCTTTGGAATGCAGGCCATTTCAAAATCTGCATTTTACAGTAATTCACTTGCATTCAGACAGAAATAACTTTTTGTCATAATATGCCAACACACAGTAATATTTTATTATGACACTTGTAACATACATTACATTTTTTGGGCTACATGACAGGCATTTGTCAGACGCTCTTATCCAGAGCGACTTACATTGTATCCAATTATACAGCTGGATATATACTGGAGCAATGCAGGTTAAGTACCTTGCTCAAGGGTACAACGGCAGTGTCCTACCTCCTACCGGGGAATCGAACCTTCAACCTTTAGGTTACAAGACCACCTCCTTAGCCACTACACTGCCGCCCCACACATACAGTAAGTGGGATGAAATAAGCTAGAAATAATGTTTGACATTCTGATCAAAACTAATTTTTGCAATAGAAAACCCTCTGAGTTTTATTTATTCATTCAGGGATATTGTCTGTAGTTACTGTCTGTCTTGTATTGTATTCCACAGATTTTTGCAGTATGTATAATGACTAGAACATTGTTCTGTTTGGATTACAGATCAGTGAGCTAATAAGTAATAGTGATGTGATGGAGTAATTATTCCTACATGAAACATTTTGTGTGACTTTACTTCAAGGGTCACACCTCATTGAACTCCAAATTAAGTAAGGATGAACTCATGATTAACAAATACCTCTTATCCATGCACATGAAGTAATCATTTCCAAATTTGTATTATGTCATGATGTTACTGAAAGGGACACAAGTCAATCAATTAACTTACAATTAACTAATTAGGAGCTAATGGTGAACTCATGCAGGGGCACTGGAAGATGTTTTGAGCTGGTCCTGCTGCCAACAGAAATGCTAAATTGTGACATCACAATTTAAATATTAGTTGGTTTAACTATTTGTTGAACTAGCAGGGAGGGGCTTGAAACTAGATAGTTTCCTATTACATTTTAACTTCATATACATGACAACATAACTATTCAAAAGACAGATTTATACTATAAAGTTTGCCCAAATGCATATCACACTCCTTCACAACACAAAATAAACAAAAGTCCATGCACATACCTCTGCACCTTGCATGCAGAATAAAAACAGGCTGGGTCCAGAGAGTGACTCATGACACTGAACAAAACAAAAACACAACATCTTTTCCTTACATATGAATTCACAACCCCAAAACCCATGACTTCCGCTTTTTAAGCATTTCCACAGGCTCAGTGATTCATGAATCTGTCATCTACTGGTGTAACTGAATAGCTATTTTGACATGAAGGGACAGCTTTTAATGCATGCTCACAGTTGGCTGTATGCTAGCCCTCTAAATTATGCTGCCATAATAATTTTGTTTGTATTCACACCGTTATACGAGTTTGACAGGAAGCTTGGCTACACAACACATCTCAAATGATTACCACGCACAAATATTCACACGCTGGCTGGGTTACTGTCATTGTTGACATCTGCCACTCGTTGATGTATACACAGTGAGCACCATAACGTTTGGGACAAAACATTTTTTATTGATTTGGCTTTGTACTCCACAATTTTAGATTTTTAATCAAACAATTTGCATGTGGTTAAACTGCACATTCTCAGTTTTATACATTTCCGTTTCACCATGTGGAAATTACAGCACCATTTATTTATGCAGATGTCAACCTTGCTGGATGCAGTACTACTAGCCTTCTTTTTTACCACGCGCAATAACTTCTGTTTTTTTTATGTTGTGAAGTTTTAACTGGCCACAGTACAATGAAGGCATCCAAAGAAAATAAATCAAATGCATTATTTTTTTAAATGCTAGCCAGAGACTGTGACATCTCATTTTTGACTTTTCATTCAAATGCTACCAATTGCTGTGAAAATATTACGATCAATAAAGAACACAAATGTCAGACCAATATCTTTGTTTATAGGACGCAGTATATTTTGCCCCCTGTGGTTTGGGTCTTATCTGTGTAAAAAAAATTCTGAATCCTGTGCTAACGCGACCTGTCCATTGAAATGAAGGCTCAGCAGGGCCTGCGCGTGGAGTTAGCCAGGCTAAATTATTAAAATTTCTAGAAAAACATGATAAAAATCACAGGGTGTGCTCAGAGTAATTTCTATAGCCAAATGGTATGCCCCTGAAGGAGCAATAAAAAAATTGTGTAACGAGGCCTCCGTTGACTCTTTTGTCGCCACAAACACAATAATCTGCACAGTAGAATAGATTTGCAGACAGCCATAATAAATAAGGGTTACGTAACCATGTTCATACATAGTAAAGTCTATGCCTATGTAAAAACGATCAAAGGATATAAGAAAAAAACCTTGCTCTCAAACAGCTAAGGATATGCCAAGCCAACGTTTCTTTGCAGGGCTCTTGACAAAACAAATTCCTGATCAAAGAGAAGGACACAAAAGGATTGAAGGGTCAAGGAAATGAGTAAAAATAAATAAATAAATAAGACTGGGTCTCGTCGGTCTGACATTGAACTCAAAGTAGAACTTGGTGGGGTAGCGAGCCTGGTAATGAGCGTTCTCCAGTTGGCTAGTCGTATCTGAGTCAGCCGTTGTCACTGGATGCCCTTTTTAATGATAGCTGCAGATGAAAGCTGGGTGCGTCCAGGTTCACGGTTAATGTCAATGTACGGCGCGACCCCTCACAGTCTGACAAGCCTGGAGTGGTCTGCGGTATTGGGTGTTTAAGGGACGACTGTTCCTTTCCTCAAACGCAACCTTTTCAGCTTTCAGAGAAGACTTTCCCCCACTTTCTTCCCACAAGCTGGACCGGTCACTTCTTTCAACCAGGATCAATTAAAAAGTGTGTGCCTGTGAGGAAAGCCACAACCACCAGTTTCAGCGCAACTATGGGGGGACAAATTAGGTTTTTATTGTGGTGAACTTTCTGTATATCTGAATTGTACCTCTCATAGAAAAATGAGGAGGTAAATTTGTGTGGAAAAAAGACAAGTGGTCTATGCATCTTCTGCCAATACCAAGAAGGAGCGCAAGGCCTCCTGAATGAGAAAAAAAAAATCCACTTGAGTTGTCGACGACTCGCTAAAATGGCCCAATCATAGTGATTGAGCAAAATCATTTGATTGGTTTGCATGAGCCCTGTGATTAATGGCACATAGTAGCTTCACCCATTATGGAGATCACGAACCCTCACATTCCATTTACTATGCAAATGTGAAATGACAAAGCAATCAGGGTGAGTTCCCAAAGAGACTGAACTATTGGCTCCCTGGGTAAATTAAGGCCCATCATATCGGCGGTAAGTGCACAGATTCAGAAGTGAACAGCATTTCAGGAATGAATGCCATTTGAGAAGTGAATACCCTTTAGCGAAAAGTCACCCGTTTAAAGGGAACACATTAAATAAGCAGAGATACGTTTAATGAGAACTTTTAATAGACTTTAACTCACTTTTGCATAATTTCACGTTTGTATTTCAAGTACAGTATTTACTATGAGTATTTCAAAAACAGTTGTACATTGTGACTCTACATAACAGAATTTGGATGAGTATATTGCCTGTTTCAAAGATAAAAATCCAAATCAAGATAAGGTGCCTTGGCCGCTTTGAACACCTCTATTGTTACAGCATGATGCTTTGAGGTCATTTGACATGGACGACAGGTCATTGTATTCAATTCATAATTTAAATCCGGCAATGAAAAAAAATTTGTTCAAAGTGGCTGACCTTGAGGATCAAACTGATATTTGGAATGGAGCGAGAGAAAAGGTTATCTGTCTGGAGCTGATGGGTAAAATCTGAGAGTTGAGGTGCGGCCCTGACCTCGAATGTTCAATGTTGTCACTCACTGAACGCGTCTTCATCGTTTCTAAGCGCAACCTGCCCGTGAACGCGCATCAAAGAACACCAAAGGAGAGATGGAGTCAAAAAGTTAGCATGGAAATATGTTTTCTAGTCCTTGCATAAAATGTAATACCAAAAACTTTTTTGGAACTTTTTTTCCCCAGAGCATTTCTGTATTAGCCAGTTTCTTATATGCATGGCACACTCTGTCGCTACATCCTGACAGTCACAGATTTGAGATTACAGCACAGAATACTGCCAAGTTTTTCCCAAAATTGTCCGGGCTAAATTGCCTTGTCAGAAGGGAGGATGGCAATATTTTACCTGTGACTACAGGGGCCACTTGATTTCCTGGGTGCCCCTTTGTCCATGGAACCCCAAGATCATTAGGGGTATGAAAAGAAAAAAAAATACACCTAAGGCACACAGTAATCACTCAAAGACCGTTATTCCTTGAAAGGATCTCGTTTTCCCTTAAGCTCAGCAGCTGATTGTCAGTTAAACAGTTTCGCTGATTAAGCATTCATAAAAATAGAGGACGAATGCATATTCAAGGTGAACACAAAAAACCCTTATCATAAAATATGAATTGAAGGTGTCACAGAAAATACATTATTCAGCAATGACATGACCAGGTAATTCCAAGGTGTCAAAACCCAACGCTATTCATTTTGATCCCTTGAACTGAAAAAAATTGGTAACAAAGCCGATGTCATGGAAACTGCCTTAGCATTGGAACACTCACTTTGTGCCATCAGCCGTTTCTTAACATGTATTGGGGTCAAAAATGTATTTCCTTGAACAAATAGAAGTACTCAGCCTTGGTTACTCCTTATGCGCGATGAATGGCATGTACACTCCACTCTTACAAGTTGAACACCCCTGAGGGGTCTTCTATCATTTTTTCTGAGGCTGGGCAATGTACTGAGAGGGTTCTTTTGGTCATTCCTTCATACAAAATCATTCAAGATCCTTAAAATTCATTGGTCTGCACTTTTGAACTGCCTCAATTCAAACCACAAGCCCAGCTCCATAATGCCCTGTTCAGTACATTCATATCTGCAAAATAATGAATATTGTTGCCCTATACAGTGGGGACCAAAAGAGACTGAGGACACTACCAAGAATTTTTTGTTTTCATTATTTAAGAGAGCTAGTTATAATACTCCATTAATACTTCGTATTCAATAATACGTTTTAGTCAAGTGTGTAGGTATTCATTGAAGGTCAAAAATTATTAGTATTTGGTGTATACCTTTTGCCTTTCATCACCTTACGCAACACCTCATCTTCCATTTGATCCCAGCGCTTTCTCAACACTTCCCATAGATGATTTGTCACTGTAATTTGATGGCTGGCCTTTTCCCTCTTCATCTGTTCCCACAGATGTTCGACTGGGTTCAGGTCCAGTGACAGTGGTGGAAATGCCATCCTAAGCTCCCATTGTTCTCAATAATGTATTCTTACATAAGAAGTGGAATTTGAGTATCATAACTATGTCATCCCTTGATAAATTATGAAAACAACGAGGACTTATGTAGTGTTCACAGACTTTTGGTCCCCACCGAATGTCCCTATGCTGTCAGGTGGATTTAGACAAATGGCCAAAAGATACTATATTGCATCAAGCTTGATTTGATCTACCATATATGCACTCTCACTCAATACTTGGAGCAAGAAGCATGCCATCAGTCAGAAAAAGTGAACACTCAGTAAATTCCAGTCCTTTCAGTAACTTTAAATGCATTTCGCCTGGAGCTAGTCCACCATTTGAGACCGCAGCAATCTTCCAAAAGAGATAAAAAGAAGAGACAAAAAACTGTTTGCCACTTCAAAGCGCTGCACTTCTTTCCCAGTAGTGATACCTCTAAATTAGATTGCATTATCCAAAATACAGTGTAAATATGGCTGGGCACAAGGACAAAAGAATTACAGTTCTTCAGTGTCCAGCTTTGCTGCTAAAACATTTCCTGTCTATGGCAACATAAATGGAAAAAAGCCTGACGGAAAGAAATGAACTTTTTATGAACTTTACCTTTTTTGAATGAACAGGGAATGTCCTAATGTCCCAGATCACACACAAAGTATTACAACTGCAGTCGAAAAATTAATAATAAACGAAAATGCTTCAGCCTAGGACAGAGTCAAGTGCGGAACAAGAATCACTGGAGCAGAAGAGGGATTAATTTTAAACACATTATTGTATAATGAAATGATAGCTTTGTGGTTCCTCGAGGGAAATACGCATTAGGACTGAGTGAGACAAAGCAACACTATAGCTAAATTACTGTCCACCAATACATCAGGATTACCAAAGCCCCATATTAGGATGGGGGAGGGGGGGACTAGTCTGAAATCTCTCTTCATCATGCAAGCTCATTTAAACAAGAAGGGGAGAGTGGGGAATAACTAACAGTTTTTGTATTTTGCTTAACTCTGAAAATATAACTAGAGATAGATGAATTAGTTTTAAAACCAACAACCTACATCCTTTGGCTATGATTACACACCACAATTAAATTTCTGGGACATACCATTCACTGAAACAAACAGTCTTTAATTAATTTTTTATTACATTTATATATTTTTCATGGCCTACCTATATCACTACACTATTCACTGTCTAATGTCTGTTCGATCCAAACAGCTGTATCAGTCGATATCACATCACCACGTAGCCTAAAGTTAAAGTTGAGTTAAATATATGTATGAAGATTCAGTCAAAGTTGAACAAATCCAATCAATTGGTTTATTAATTGTCTACTGACAAGAGGCTAACAACCCCGTTCGGTTTAACCCCGCAGGGGGGTGTCTTCAATTTTGCCTGGCTAGCAAACCCAGCCAGCTAGCATGCTACATCAAAACTTTGTGATCTGTTAGTCACTAAAAGACTATTTACAATTACGTAAAATTTGGATTCCTTGGCCTACACACACTATACAGTCGCCGAAAAACATCCCACCATTTGTTGAAGAAAAAGAGATGGTAATTCTGCGTGTTTAACCTGAAATACATTGTTCAAGCTCAATGCATCCACCTAAAATGTCTGTGTTACATTTTACCCCATGTCTGATTTTGCCCCGTACTCCCCTAGCCTGTAGAAGCAGGGCTTGCCATGTTTATGATATCAGATTTCCAAATTATTCTAAACGTATCTGCGCATGCAAAATCGTAAGTCCTTTTAGAATGACTCTCCTGAAAAGATAAAAGTGTATTCAGATTCATACTATTGCTTTGTTTTCTTACAGTATCAAACATGGACTAGACTAAGGGGCATTTGATTCACTCTGGGGGCCTGTCAGGCGGATAGACGACTAAATAACCTTAGCAGACCTCAATATTTGAACAAGTGAAAATAGACAAGCATAGCCAAGGTTACACAGCCACACCACAGCTTTGATTCATTGACCTTGGGCAGTTCTGACCTTTCATATAATTCTCTCTCATTTATTTTCATAATCTCAATCGAGAATTGTCATTCAGTTTCTCTCATCACATCAGTAAAGGGTCTCACCTGCGTGCACAGGGCTGATTTCAGAGATTTGAAAGCATAAAGATTTTGTTATATAAAAATACAAATTGTAGTACACATAAATATTAGTGGCAATTGAGGCTTCCCACAAACCCTTGAAAACCTTGATAGTATGCAATTTCGGATGTGGAAAGTTCGAGGTTGTCAGTGCATTTGTGTGCTTTCTGTTGGGTCAGGCATTTAACCAAAAGTCTCCTTTGTTCTGTAGATGCAAGGTGCTTCAAATCACTTCAAATCAAAAAGGAGCAGAAAAGAAGAGTCATTTTTTTCCACATAATACAACTGACCTGGATAACAAAAACGTTCCAGCAAAATATTTTGAACAAATGTAATGTTATTTTTATTGAATGTCCCTTGATTTTATTGATATTTTTCTTGAGATTACGACCACAAATTTAACTGCTATGTCATAGAAGTTCATGAGACGTCAGCTTGTGTATTACAAAGGCCAGAATTTCCTCAAAAAAGCTAGTAATTTTTAAGGGTTTTAATCACGTCAGGATTATTTATTTTTCGAATACTATTGTTCATTCATTGAACAATTTAATTTCCTCTTAATCTAAAAAAACTATGGTTTAAGCGAAATACTTGCATTTGCTGAAAGCCTCGAAAGACAGGAAATTAAATTGATCAGCCCCAACGCTAACATCAACCTGCTCTTCATCAAGGGGTATCAGCGTAGATCTTTGGCAACTGCTACAGCCATGTATATGTCCACTGTACTTCAAACATGTACTCGCCACTGGGCAGATTGGGAGAAGGTTTGAATCTTAAGCAAAGAGACTAATTTGATTTCAGATATTACAATGGCAAATAATGGTTTTCCAATGTGAACACTGAACATTGGGGAAACAATAACCCAGATATAATAAAGCAATAAATTCATTTCACTCTAATCTATGGAAATGTTTCTGAGTTAGCCTATGTGAGATGCAATGAACTGGTAACAGAATGTAGGCTGTTACAGTATAACTATAGTAATCTATATGAATGTGGGAATTAGTGCTCTGTATGTTCACACATCGGGCTAATTGGGATTCTGGAATTACAGTAAATTGTTACGTTCACATGCACTGTGAGATGTTCACTTTGATCTAATGCTGCTGATTATATATTTACTAGGGTCTCGGCGCAAACTGCAATTCCTGGTTCATGTTTTACAGGCCACTGTTCATGCAACTACTTGTACTTTAACCTTTCAAGCTATTTTGCTTAAAAAGGCTGACCATGTGTAAGCTCTGTGATTGGCATGATAGATAGCCTCTTCCTTCTCTCCTTTCCTCCACATACTTCTGGGTAAGAGATGAGTGGTAGTGCAGGAGTAGAGGAAAGGAGGTGGGGAGTGAAAAGCAATGAGACGCACTCTAGGATGTACGCTCAGATTCTGCGGTTGTGATTGGAAAACATGGAAGTGACAATGATTGCCTGCACAAAAGTCTAAATAGGTTTATGCTAATTTTTTAGGGGGTGTCTACAACATAGTAACAGAATAACATAGGTATACCAAAATCTGACTTTGGCAAACCCATAGTTACTGTAGCCGACCTGTGAAATGGAATTGAGATTTTGGTAAAACAGTTTTTAAAAGAGCGGAGATATGCACTTAATCATCTATTGTAAGGTCGTTAGTAGTTTTCCTCTATAACCATTTTACAGAGGTAATTCCTTAGGCAGTTATAAAAACAGTAATATGGAGTGCAAGAACATTCGATTTCAAGGTCTTTTTCAAGGCTTCCTGCAACACTGCAGTGTTTCCTGCCTCTCGTAGAAATTTCCAACCCTACAGGATCCACTGACAAAGACCCAAAGAGGTCGGCTTGCAGTGTGACTTCCATGGATGTAAATGACCCTGGGCCTCAAATGGGACTCTACCTGGTGACCATCACTCCCACACACACTCAGACACTGGGATGGGAAATTTCAATTGGCTGCTAAGGACATTTGCCCTTGTTCTGATGCAATACAAAAGAAGGAAATTCTGGAACAGTAAAGCAGTTTTCTCCCTCAGTGGTGATACTGTCTAAATGCACTTCTTCAATGACAAGTCAGTATGCAAAAGGAGCCTGATAGGACTTAATGAAATGCGATTGTTAGAGGACTCTATTAATTCAGCTGATTAACGCACGTGGCCTTGAGCCATTACGTACATTAACATTCTCCCGCACACTCTTGATTTTCCATTTCTATTTACTTGGACGAACGTCTCCCATGCCTTCGCGTTGTTATGGAAGATATATCTAAATTGCAAAGCCTGCAGTAATTTGAGGCCAAGCGCTTTTCGCGGTCCTGCACACCAGAAAGGATAAACAAATAATCTCAACGCATTTCGCATTAGCATCAAATAGCTCTTCACTGTACTCCGCTTCCCTGAGGGATTCTATTTCCCCCTTTTATTTAAACGAAGCTGATCTCGTTCTAAAAACCTACTGGCTGTGGTTCTTCTCATGTCCACACATATCAAAATTCTTTTGTGTTTCTCGAGCCCGTGAAATGCCATAAAACAACAATCAATGCCGCTTGAATATTCTTACCCAAGCCGCTGTGGAACCTTTAACCAGATTATCAATATCCTTTTTCAGACATTACCCAACATAAACATAGCCTTTGATATATTTCCAGTGCTGAACAAACTGATTGCTTAAGTCAGAAGCTAAGGACAGTGGACTTTGACTTACAATACTCCTGTCACAAATATCAAGCACTGAATATGAGTTTCAGGGGCCATTGCTGCTAATAATTGCTTGATTCTCAAGGTGAATACAGAGAATTTAGTGCAACCAAATGCATTCCATTGGCTTTCAATGGCTCTTTCACAAGAAGGCTTATCAGCATGGTGTAAATTGGCTTAAACACTGCTCTCAGGGGCAGTTTCGTAAATCTAGCGGATTCAAATGGATTCCAAAGGGAAGTACATTAAATGTGCAGAGGAATATTTGATAGGCAGGTCAGTTACAATCTGATGTACTCCCATTCCATTCGGCATTATTTGAAAATCGCCACCACACCTGTCGTGAAACACCTCGGCTCTGACAATAGCTGCCAGTGACGAGACTGCTGGGGCTGAGTTGCAATGAGTGGGGATCTATGGGGAGATAAGCTGGAGCCTTCAGCTCAACACTGCCTTTTCCCATCAACCACCCAGGCATATACAGTAAGGATTGACACCTTGCTGCAGGCCTCTTGGCTTAGGGTTTGCTATTAATAAGAGTAAGAGTAACTATACTGAGTGTCATTTCAAAAAAGAAAAAAGGCAGATATCTCTGACACTTTGCGAAGACCTTGGACTGATAAGCCAGCCCATCAGCAATGCAAGGTAATAAAATCCACGGGGTGTCACCGCCGGCCTTGTTGGGAATTGTAGGAGAAAAAATGAGACCCCCCAGCAATGAGAAGAATTCTGTAGTTGATATGGATGGACCAAATATGTGGTTCCATAGACTTGAGTTAATCACACCCTGTTGACCTTGTCTCAAGCTTGTTGCATTTTATGGAACATCATTTTTGGCGGCTGAACAGTGGAGAAACTGTCCCAACTGTTACAGCAGAAAACATGGGGAGGTTGACCTTTCCCCAAGGTTCCACCAGGACAAGACCAGCACTGGCAACAGTTAAAATTAACATTACAGTCAAACATGATTCACCTCTCATTGTTTTAGTGTCTTCGGATCCTTCCTCATTTTTATTTTAAAACGCGATGTTGACCTATAGCAGTAGATGAAGTGCTACTGTCAGAAAGAGGAATTTATTTAACAGGGCCATGAAGCATTAGCGTGCATTAACATTATCTTACATTGCCTTGATTTTCACTTTGAGTTTACTTCAGGACGGCTGTACCACTCCCATCGTATTGTTATGTATATCTGCTAGATATTCATCACATGCTTTACAAAAGCTTAGATGAACACGCAAATTATGACAAATTACATCCTTTGAGTGTATGTACAGAAATACAATAGACTACATTGCAACACTGCTGAGCTTCCTTTTAGCATCTGAGATACCTGCTAGGGAAAATAAGATACAGGAAAACCAATCACGCAAAAATGGCAAATAAATCTGCAGATGATACTATGAGCACACAGTGCATAATATATCCAGCTTTATACGATACATTTAAAAAACGTTTATAACATATCTATCAATCAATCAATCAATCTATATATGGTGCAGATTAGTACCACAATAATCTAAGTGGCAACATGCAGACTGAAGAACGTGCAGTGAACCTCTCAGTTTCACTAATGACAAACGGATCACCAACTATATTACAGACCCATGCAAGTAATGACATCCTGGAAAAGGACAGAGACTAACAACCAATCCGAAAGGAGAAAATGGTGCTTTGAAACAGCTAAATGGCTGGAAAAACCAGGGCAACCAAAAAAGCGAGTCTGTTGCCCAGAAAGATAAACCCTAATATAAAAAAATATAAAACCACAATGGATTAGATGGTTAGGAAAGATCAGATTTCTTGCATGTTGGTGGAAATATTGGCAGGTATAGCTCAATGGAGCTCTGATGGTCTGGTACAAGGTTGTCACGTATTATTAGCAGCTTGGGAAGAGGATTTTGTGGTGTTCCACAGGGAGGATGGTGACACCTTCTGCAATCTAGCATCGCGATTAGACCAAAACAGATTAGATAGAGCACGGCACTCAAGTTTTGATTAGCATGTGCGTGAAGACTGGACTTTTTTATTAGCTTACGCATGACGACATTCAGATGTTGATTAGTCTGTGTATGAGGACAGTGATGTTTTCATTAGCATGAGTCGAGGACACAAGATTTTGATTTAAATGCACGCGTATGCTCTTTTTCAGTTCAACTTACAACAGTGGAGAACACCACTGTTAGTTTAAAAAAAAAAAAAAGAGTGATTTCCCTATAATGGCACAGATGGACCATCAATCAATATATATAAAGTTAAAAGAACAACCCAACTATTAGTATTGTAAACAGAAGTGTAAAATACCACTATACAACTAAACTGCATTTACACAGATGTGCCTATAACTTCGCTATCCCAAAATGAAATACAAAAAAGAAGGTAGCTAAGGAAGGTCATGGTGTAGTCTGAAGAGATGAGTCTCCTGTCCGTGTCAAAAGATGGGCAGGGCTTCTTCTGATCACAATGGGAAGCCCATTCTACCACCAGGGTTAGGGGTTGGGACAGGGGGCAGGAGGCCTGACTGAATGCAGGCACGTAAGGGGCACAGGCAGGCAAAGTGAGATTTTGATTAGCAAGTGTGAGAGGACAGTCTTAGATTTTGATTATAACATGGTTGTGAAGACAGATTTCGATTAGCATGTTTGTGAGGACATTGAGATTTTTATTAGCATGTGTGTGATGATGCCACTGCTCATCCCTATTTCCATACACACAAACACTCGATAAATTCATCAAAATGACTGATATCACAGAGAAAAAACTGTGCCCAGTTAGAAAAACCTCACTAACCTTCAGATTCATTGTGCCAATGGATAATATTAAAAATTGAAAGATAGTCAAATATTGAGAGACACAGGCAAATTAATGAAAAAAACTGCAACAATAAAGCTCATAGAGTACATTAGGACTCATGTGTAAGTTACTACTTGTTTTGATGTGGCACCTTGCTGATATAGTATTTTACACTAGAAAGGCCAGAGCCAACAACATTGGGCATTTGACCTTTCAAATTTAAATTACTCTAACTCTAATGCAATATCCCAATCCTTCCACGACTTATCCTAAATATTTGGGATGAAGGTAACTGCGTTTTTACAATTCCAAAAAAAATTGCCTCATTAAAGAAATACAGGCAGTTTGTGCTATTTTCTTAACAACCTGTAATCACTGATGCATTTACCGTGTGAACTGAAAAGACAGGAAATAAAGCACTTTTGTTTGTATTACAAATATTTGGAAGTTTTTTTGATATCATGCTTTTTCCTCTTTGACCTGCATTTTTAGAAGCTCGATGTGGTTTACATTAGCAAATTAGTACACTGATTAGTAGCACATTAGTGAACCAAAAATCATAAACAGCACCACTCATAACTGGTGGAAACATTCAATCCTAGCTCTAAATGGTAGCGGGCAAAAAGTGTTGTTTCTTTCTGATGCTAAATGCTGCTGGCCTGAATCCTAAAAAGAAGTGCAGATTCAATTCCTGCCCCTTTGAAGATACACTGGAACTTAGGTTCTGCACTTCTGAAGGGCTGAACCGGAGAACTAGGAATACTCATGAATATATAATGTAGAGAACAGCAAGAGAGGGGGGGGGGTACAGGTTTGGAGAAAATGACATTTTCAAAAGAAGACAAAGTGATGGAATGTTTATTTTGAAAACAAAATTGGATTAAGCAGGCCATCTAATCTTCTACGGAGGGCCGAAAAATTATGTTGAAGAAATTACATGAAGTCACATGGGAGACGGAAAAAGTAATTTCACAGGCTTTACACCACATCTGCTCGCCGCTCACGTGCTAAACGAACACAATAAGCACAATGCAGAAACAAATTTGAATCCAGTTCAGATTGTGGGGCGGGGGGGGGGGGGGGCACTCTATGTCCAATGAGTGAGAGCTGACAATAGATATTGATATGTAATATAGCACTGGTGTGATTAACAGATTTTACGATAATGCTTCCACAAGAGGGTTCTATTAGGTAAATGCAGGCAGGCTGGGACACTGTTATATCCATTCAATTTTGAAAAGGGAAAATATCTTGCCCGTAATAGAAGATTCATCCCCCTTGCTCACCAGAGCCTGAAAGATAAGGCGCGAATGGTCATTGTCAAGCACAAAAGGGAAAAAAAGGTGTAATTACAAAATGGATTTACACACCGCGTACCAACTCAGTATTAAGTAAGTCATTATAAATATGACAGATACGCTGTTTTCTTTCAGTGAGGATATTGTACACTATGCTACAACCACCTTGAGCTAAAATTATGGATTGAATTAGTCACACTCCAGGTATAAAAATCACATGGATCGCCTGAATGATCTAGCAGTTAAACTTAGATCACATTTCCTGCTCTCTGAGGTGACAGCGACTTCCCTAAATGTATCAAAAAATCATTCTTGCATCAAGTGAGCAAACTTGCCAAATGGTCAGGCAAAAGAACTTCCTAAATCATTAGATTATAAAGGCATACAGTAGGCTTCATGTACAAATGCATGAAAAATTCATCATTTGCACTGCAGAAAAATCCTTCCATTTACAGTTAAAAGCTTCTCTGACTCATTCCAAGTAATGACTAATTAAGCCTAATTATAGATATACTTGGTTTCTGTCTCTGTTGGGCCCCAGAATATATTGAACCATGTGCATTTAGGTACAAACCCCAAGTCCCTCTAATGGGTATTGATGTTTCATGTAATTGGATTAAAATCTTTTGAACTGGTTGGTGGCATAAGGAAAGAGCGAGGGGGTCCAAAACCAGAGAGCTTTTATTTTGGCATTGCAGAAATCGTAATTTTTGGATGCAATATTAGAGGCTCTTTTTATGATTGGAAACTGGATTACATGGACGAATATCAAAATTGGTGTTTGAATATTGGAACCATTGTAGTTTCTATCCAATGGTGATCCAGTACTGTGATGAAATGGCATTTCGAACATTTCACTGAGCTACAGTTTAAAAATGCATCAGTTATTTTATTTATTGCGCCCAAGTGCAGGATTTGAGCACAAGATTCCCGGAGGACCACATCTGTTACTGGACTCCATTTCAACTAATGCTTTTGATAACTTAATTAGCCAAATTAGTGATCTGACATTTTAGCCATGTTGCATGACATCACATCTGATGACTTAAGAGATGTTTCACTGTGATCCATTCTATGATTGAATCAAATTATTGTATCTAATTAACTGAACAAATGCAACTGGAAGAAACAAAGACCAGCAGCAGACAAGATCCTCCAGCAATGAGGATCCCTGCCCCTGTCCGAATGAATATAGAAACGATACTGAATAGAGGCAAGTAACATGAATGTTGAAACACCTACTGGGACAAAGAAAGGCTTAACACAGACAGACCATGGCCTCAGGTGACCGGCCAAAACATGTTGCTGCACGCCACATGACAAGAGTGCAAGTAGCTAGTCATGGATTTCCTGTTTGTTACCCATCTGTTCAGGTGCAACATGTTCTATTTGATGCTTGGAGAGTCATTCAGTAATAATCAGATGGTCTAATAATCGTTTCGTTGTACACCGATGCTGTACTGTACCATCTCACAATATGATTTGTACCATTGTGTCACTTGTTGTGCAGTTTACACCTCGGCACCACTATGACTAAGCTCTTGAATATGGAAACACAACTGGTACAATTGGCTGGATGCCTGATGAAGTCACAGATGGCACCCCTCTCCCCCAGGGGTCCCACCCTCAGATTCCTGGACCTCTACCAATCAATGACTCAAACCAAATTCTCCATTGAATAGCACCTTCAACAATCATGCCAGAAGTCCAGGATATCTGAACATGTAAGTTTAAATGCCAGTAAAACCTGAAAACTCTCCTGCAGATCCCTGAGAAATTTCATCAAAAACATATGCCAACCAAACAAAAAACCATACGAAATAACTTTATTTTCTGAATAAAGTTTCAAATTGGCAGTCATCTCCCAGAGTTTTACTGGAGTAAGAAGGGTTAAATATTCAAAATATTTTCTCGACACCAGCTCTGGTAGCAGCAGAGTATTCCTGGACCACTCTCAATCGACACCAATCAAATGACCAATTTAACAGGTCTTTACAACACCGTCTGTTCCCACAGAGCCTGCAGTGATGTCACTGCGAAGAGGCTCAATACACTGTGTTCTGTGGCTCCTCCATTGCAAGGAGATAAAAAACACAGTACAGTTTCTGCCATATTACCATTCAACTGTTGTGTACTCCCATGGTTTGAATTACAAAGCAATAAAAAAGTTTCAAGATGGGGCTGAGAGGAGACCAGGAATAGAGAACAGCCAAGGGGAAAAGTCACCATCAAAGCCCAGGATAGGAGCAGGCTCCCTGGGCCTGTTCCAGCAGAATTCAGGCAGGGAGAGACGGAGGGGGAGGGGGAGGGGGAGAGGCGGGGAAACGGTTGGAGGGACCGCAATGTGAACCCCGCGCACAAGCGGCACTGCAAGACAGATGGCGGTAACACTCATCAGTGGAGACAGATTTTTTTTTTTGACGCAAAACATTCCAGGATTTAAAAGAAAAAGAGGGGAAAAAAGAAAGCATTCAGCTTGCACATGCAAGGCTGCTGCAGTCACTTCTCAGACTGAAGTCAGAAAGTTAGATACGCGTACTTTTCATTCGTTCACATTTTACGTACTTGTCCTTGGGTTTCCCGCTCAATGAGTGACTTTTTCAGGGCATTATCTATATTTCATAAACAGCAAACCACTTCAATGCCTTGATTGTTCTGTGCATTACTCCCGAGCTATGTCTAAGTTATGTGTTATTGCCAAAGTTGTTGCCATTGGCTGAGAAGACAAAGGGGTCAAGTGGTGGCTGCTGTTGTAATCCGGCATCAATATGCACTGAGATGCCAAATCGCTTAACCTCAAATAAATTTAAATGAAAATTTTTACCATTGTTTGTCTATGAGTTAAGTGGGATGGAGCCCTCTGGAATGGAGGCGCTTCATATATAAGTTTATTCAAATCAGGCCCTTTTTTATAACCATTCCAGAAAAGTTTTCTGTGCATCTTCACAAAATGACATGTGATTCAGTATTGAAGTAGTAAACTGCCTTGCCCCCTCTATACAAAGCTTCCAATCATGGTGAACCGAGGGTCAGGAGGACCAAACAGTGATGAGCTGTGTCAGGAGACCCTAACGCAATGAGTGTTCCAATCCATAAGCGCTGACTTCTGACACCGGCTTCTTTCTTCAAGCACTTCGCCCAAAGGTGAGCACTCACTGAATTTAAAACCAAAGTCAAAAGCAAAGAGGAACCAGGTGAAAAGCAGCCATTGTTAATTCTTTTGTATTTCAACTGGAAGGGGCTGAGAAAAAATATCTCAATTGTCCAGCAATACAGCAGGCTTTGCTGCGCAACCTGCAGCGGAAAGTTCCGGAAAAGTATTTTCTTACACTCCTGGAGTAGTTGGATGAAAATTTAAAAAATGAATGAATACATAAACCAGGCAAGCCGATTTCCACAGATACAGAACAAGCTAATTGTTTTTGGAAAATTAAACCACACATTACTTATACCACAGTCAATGTTACTGTGATGAATCAACCGAAAAAAATACATATATACTGTACAAAAACCATCAGCCTCTGAAACCCTCTGAAACCCCTGTGCTTCTTTTCCCAATTCATGCACAAAGATGCAGACACGGACTAAGTGATATGTTTCTTTTGAAGCTCAGTGTGAGGATACGGAATGGGATACATTGTCAAGCAAACCAAGATAATGCTTTTAATATCCTGGAGAGGCAGGGATCACGAAATTAGACCTTATCCGTGCGGCCCTAGTGATTTGCATACTGGAGCTGCCCCCCGCTCCAGGCAGGAGCGGGCTAGCGCCCCATTATTTCAGTTTTATTTTAATTCAAAGAGAAGAAAGTGCCTGGCTAGACTTGAGGGAGGATTTCAGGTGTGCACATTATGGGGCAACACGGCACAGTCTCTGATTTTCTGTAATATACCCTTCGGTGAGAGTTTCTCTCAAAACCCTTTATTTCTCACACACCATTTTTTTTCCTTCTCGACCTTACCTGACTTTCTACTTTATATTTTCAGTTTACCTGAGAGACACCGTCGAAATGCACAGGCTAGTAATGACGGAAAAGTATAGGGGTGATCTATGCCGACTCATGATTCACGCTCCCCGTGCCAACCCCAGCACTGGCAAGCATCAAATGAAGCCAAGAACACGTTGCACTTGCATGAATTCAGATTCCCTTCCACTGATTGCTCAAGCAGTCCACTTTCGCAGGGGACAAATGGACTTCATTATTTTTTTGTACTTACCTTACAGACTAGCGCATTTGATTGTGAGCATTCATAAATAGCCGTCCATCGCCGTGGCATCGCAGTAACGGGTTTATGTGCATATTGTAAAATAGGACCGTGACGCAACGTGAGCGACTTCCTGCTGCTATCGTAAGTAGGCTGGCTACAGGACGAAGTGCTAAAACAGGCCTAAAAATAAACTCACAAACGCGCGTGTAAATGCATGGCTAATGGTACCTGAAGAGAGCAGTTTGCTTCCAGCAGTCAGGCCAGCTGCTCCATTACCTCATTACGGCCATGAGCAAGAGCCAAAAAAGCTGACGATTATGAAAATAACATTACGGAGGGATTTCAAAATTCGATCCCGTACTGTTCCCCTGCAGGAATAATCTACAGCGGCATGAAAAAGTATTTGCCCCATTCCTGATTTCCTCTATGATTGCATATGTGTCACACTGAATGATTTCAGATCTTTAGAAAAAATGTTATATTACACAAAAGGGAAACTGAATAAACACACACAAAAAAAATTTCAATTATTGTTTCATTTATTTAATGAAAAAAGTTATGAAACACCTATATCAACCATGTGAAAAAGGAATTGCCCCTTTACATACTCAAACAATATTAACCAAATTTAATTGAAAATTAGATTCAGCTGAATGAACACAGCCAGGCTTGACTGGAGCCAGCCGTGGTGGTACAACCAGTTAAGTTTAAGGGGCCAACTTTTTCACATGGGTGATATGGGTGTTTGATTACTTTTTTAATTAAATAAATGAAATTATTTTATTAAAATGTGTTTTGTATTATATTACGTTTTGTCTGAAATCATTCAGTGTGACAAATATGTAATAACAGAGGAAAGGAGCAAATCCCTTTTCACAGTACTGTACGCGGATGCTTTTAAAACACAAACTCCATGGCAAATATGATGAAAACTGACACCAGGTTTACCCCTTGACGCAAATCACAGATAAGTTTCGGAATGCTCAAAGAGGCTTTTTCAACTTGACTATTTTGAAAATCTTAGTTCACGGTAGTTCATTCGGAAGTAAAACATGCAAGATGTTTTCCTGCACCACACTGGCTTCACTTTTATACAGATGCACCTCTTCGTCTTGACTTGGCTTTGAAATGTATGTACAGCAGGCTTTGAAATGTACATACTGCAGGCTTTGAAATGTACATACTGCAGGCTTTGAAATTTTGCCTACATACTGCCACTGGCACAAACATGTTGTCAATGTCATGCAAAAGCCTCGCGAGTCCATTTTCTGTCACTCCGCTTTTACTGACATCAAAAGTTCTCATCCTGCTCGGTGTGCTTTGAATGTCTTTCAGCTCAACAACTAATACATTCGGTTCAAAGTTTTGTTTTGTTTTTAAAGAAAAGAGAATACCATTCTCGTTCCTGAGAACAACATTATTTACAGATACAAGGTTTTCGCCCGACACCGATGATGCGAGCATGAACAAAACAACAGACTCAGCCGCTGCCCTTCCTTCTACACTCCAGACCATTTGAAACTCTCCATAAATATAAAGATATGGAGACTAGCCGGCACTAGCCACTCCATCACTGTACAACTCTGCGACGGTCATGCACACTGAAAATATTCCTTTTAAGCAGCTCCGAAATAAAAGCAGCAAAGGTTATTTGAAGGCTTTATTTGAAGTTATTTGTGTGAACTCCTCGTGTTGACATCGTCTGAACCCCTGAGAGGCACCTGCATCCACAACCTCATCCATCCATCCATTATCTATACCCGCTTATCCAGGGCAGGGTTGAGGGTTTAGAGTCTCCAATTAGCCTACCTGTATGTCTTTGGACTATGGGAGGAAACAGGAGTACCTGGAGGAAACCCAAGCGGACACGGGGAGAACATGCAAACCCTAACCAGAAAGGCCCAGGCCGGATTTGAGTCCAGGACCTTCTTGTTGTGAGGCGACAGAGCTACCCACCGTACCGCCCTCCATTATCTCAGACAATTGTAAAAAAAAAAAAAAAGCTTACAAGGAGTGTGGCTGTGAAAGGAAAAGTGAGATGATGAAATCCCACACTCCGCCACGCAGGGGGTTTTGAGCCTGTTCCGTCTCGGTTCCACCAATTCTGGAAATTAATTTCTTAATTAATTGTATTATAATTCATTTAATGAGTAGACTAAACTCTAATATGAGTGACTTGAGCTAAGCCACTAGGCACATAGTCATGTTTCTGAGAAGGTTAGGCAATGGTCGAGAGGAAAGACACTGACTCAGGACAATAGAGACCTGCTAAAAGAGAACTGCAACGAGCTGAAGGGCTTCTCGGCTTTCCTGAAATATCAGAGCTGGAGTGACATTTTGAAGATGACAGCGCCTCTTGGTGCATATGCACATGGTAAAACATATTATAAAAAATGTAAATGTTTCAGAAACCTTTTTTAATCTTTGATCAAGTGTCTGCTTTGTACAGCGAAGTGTACACTACACATAGATGCACAGTCTTTATAGTTTTTATTATCCTTGTCTCTGTATTGCTTACTAAGTATATTACTGTAGATTAGATAACACAAATCTGATTTGTTCCCTCAAACACTACATTACAGGGAATATTACAGAGGTTGCAGTATACATGACAGACAAACACTACTGACAGACCTGCTGGAAACACCTTCAACCATTCAATAGGGTCACAACCTTTGCACCCCACCCCCTAACTGCAGGCTACCCCCAGTAATTGCACTGGGCTCCAGTCATAGCTCAGGAGGTAAGACCGATTGTCTGGCAGTCGGAGGGTTGCCGGTTCAAACCCCGCTCTGGGCGTGTCGAAGTGTCCTTGAGCAAGACACCTAACCCCTAACTGCTCTGGCGAATGAGAGGCATCAATTGTAATGCGCTTTGGATAAAAGCGCTATATAAATGCAGTCCATTTGCCATTTTTAAAAACGGGCCACCTGACAAATATTTTTGCTCCGGTTTCTCCTTGGTGCAGGTATGCCTGAGCAAGCCCAGAGGGGCTTGCCGACAGGAGCGGAGGTTTCCCGTTAAAGAGACTCTAAATCTGAAGGCTTGTCTGTGGAATCTTTAATTAAATTGTAAATTTGTCTGGCCACCGAACCACAAACCGCCGTTTGTGTCATTTGAACTTTTCACAATATTATGGATTATCATGCATCTTATCATGTTGAGTAGCTGCCTTTATTTTCGGAAGACAGGCAATCAAGGTCAGATGCGGAGAGCACCACAGGAGTCCGGGAAGGTTACGAGCCAACTTATTCCCCCTGAACAGGCCTCCTTCAGCTTCCACGAAAGTCTTTTCTTTTTATTTTTTTAAAGAAAAGTAACACTTGCTTCACATATTTAAACCAAGGCCAAAAGGGGTAATGCTGCACTTTAAACATATCCCACACCTACAGAAAGCTACCATTATCATAACATAACACCGGTCAATGACAGCACAGTACAGCTGATGACGCCTGTCAAATCACATACTGTAATGTATGTAGCAAATTATACCATACAGAATTTAAAATCCAGTATACATTATATGAGTGTAATGACATGTATCACAAGCTGTAATATGCAGTTATAACCAGTTTTGACAGGTGTGGCACAGTTCATAGTTTTTGTTACCCCAAAGTGTTTAGCATGAGTTAAGACATGAACGCATTTATGAATCCACACAGTAAGTGTTTGATTATGCACGATGCCTTTAGTTTAAAAAAATTCAGAACCTTAATATTAAATGTTGGCCTTTTAAAGCCATCTCTATTTAAGCATGTGGATATTCTATAATTAATATTTTAGGGCTAATGCAGCCAAGAATTTAGCCTCATGCTGTAACTGCCCTTTTAGTTACTCAGTAAAGACTGCTTTAAACTGAATATGAACACGGCAAAACAAACACGCTGTCGTAACTTCGACATCATTCATTTCAAAGGCAGATCGCATCAACACGTCTTATACACAAGTTATCAATAACCTTAACTGATCAAGAGATTAGCCGACTGTACTGCCACTTGCTTTATGAAATCATGCACATCACTGTAGTACACAGTTAGGCAACCCTGGTCCAGGGGTGCCAGAAATGTTCATGGCTTTTGGTCCATTCAAACCCATAACTGCACAAACTGTATCAATTATCAGGTTTAATGAACACGGGTGACCATGTGCTCAGCATTTCACCATTCAGATTGAATATTGAGTCCTCGTACCCTCATGAAGTCATGCTCAGATGGAATAAAATCCAGAAACATCAGCAGTGCTCCAGGACCACGGCTGCCTCCCCCTAGCTGCAGTATAATACATTATTTAAGTCCATATATGTCAAAAACCTCAAATAGCAATTCCCCCATGATGCTGCAGTCCAGGAAACTCTTCCTAGTTGTAGTCTTCCGACAGTCGCCGTGGTAACCTCTGCCCTCCACCTGCGTCATCGGCCCGCACACGTGCTACCTCCGATCCGAACCGCGATCACGGAGCCACGCCGCAATGAATAACGGGAATGTGTCCGCACGAGGGGCGGTTAGACGACGAAAAACGCGAAAAAGAGTTTACATCATGACGTTTGAAGCGCGACACAACGTCAATTCTGTGATCCAGTGCGCAGAATTACCAGGCTCACCGGGCCTAACAAATAACAAAGTGCTCCTGGGTCGCTCATCATTGGCCACAAAAAACAAGTGAAAAGAAAAACCAGGTTAGCCACGATAGGAGAAGTTGGACTGCTTCCTCATCTTGCTATATGCAGCGAGCTGGTTCCTCTGGCAAAAAGACTCCATTTTACTCTTCTCCTCCACTCCATATGTTTCAGCCAGCTCAGGAACGGAAAGTACATCAGTCGAAATGAACGTTGTTCTGTACATTTCTTTTCGAAACAAATTACTTTGATATTTCCGGTCTTGGGCAGGAAAAGGAAAAACGTTGTATTCCCCTTTTTGCATTGATATGAAGAGCACTTAACTGAGCATGATGCTAATATTACATCTTTCTAAAAAGTATACAAGTTTTGTCAAGTCCATTAAAACTTCAACTTTCAGGACCATGTAAGGCCAGACATTCATTTTAGCATATTTATCTTTACCGGAGTTTATACGGGGCTGTTGCATTTTAGCCTCGCTAGGCCATATGTTGATTAGGAACTGTAAAATCAATGTTCAATTTTGATCGGCCGCAGCATGCATCTCTCTGCTCTCCAAAATGACCTCAAAAAAAAAAAATTCCTTGATAAGTGGTTATAAGCAAAGCTTACACTTCTTCATCAACACCGTCAACATACAGTGTCCAATTTAAATGCATGGAGTCTTGCACCTCTCCTGCCATAAAATGGTTAACGCAGAGCCAGCCAATAGCAATTAGTTTAATCAATTCAGCGCACGCTTAACTGCTTAATCTATCAAGGTGATTTCCGACTGCATTCTGCCTTCTTTCTACAATAAAGTTTTCTCAGGTTTTGATTACATCTGTGACTGTTCCACTGAATCCTTCACGTTAGCATTTCATTTTAGACAGACATTCTTAAAGCACAAACGGTCCATAGGGAATATACAGTGCTATGAAAAAGTATTTGTCCCCTTCCTAAATAAATGAAATGTAATACATTTTATTTTAAAATGCATTTTGTGTTTACTCAGACTCCCTTTGTCTAATATTACATTTTGCCTAAAGATCTGAAACCATTCCGTGTTACAAAAAAATGCAACAATAGAAGAGATCAGGAAGGGGGCAAATACTTTTTCATGGCACTGTCCCTGTCACTTACTGCATTGTGCGGTTGACGGCAACCTCTAATTTCAGGGAGAACAAAAAGACTACTAAAAATAAAATGACAAAATCCTAATAAGGAGATGCTACAAAGAGCTGTTGTAGTTTTTCTGTCATTTTCTCTCCAGGTCTCGCCGTGGAGCTGAGAGGAGGCCCTAGAGCGGGCCGAAAACGACAGCGAAGCTTCACGGACAGCGGCACCGCCAAGAGCACTAATGGATGGGCGCAGTTAGCGGCTTTCAGCCTGCCCCCCCCCCCCCGTCAATCACGGAGCCCAGGGGACCAGGCTCCCCGCTGACTCGTTTTCAAAGTTGCATTCTGGGGGAGGGAGAGGGCAGGGTGGGATAAAGGGTGGGGGTGGGGGGCGGGTGTTGGCATGCAGTATGGAGGTACGGGAGGAAGGAGCAAGATAAGGGACCTGGGGGGAACCGAAATGCATTGGAGAGTCACAGCGCCAAATCCCGCTATAGATTTTTCACTTATCGCAGTCCGTATACACGGGCTGTGCCAAATCAGGCATCTGAATGCAGTGTCAGGACAGAGGCTGTGCTGAATGCAAAAAGGAAGCAATTCCGAAAGCGTTCGTCATTGTAATGAAAGAATTCTGAATAGGTAAGGGCACGAATAGGTAATAGGCATATTGCATGAGTGACTATGCTGGCGGTATATGTCCTGTTTTGGGTGGAAACAGGCAGAGGGGAAGATTGTGGGGGGGGGGGGGGGGGGGCGGGCTATCTGTTAAATACTTTTAGCTTGTTCTTACAATTCAACACCTATATCTCCTGTACATTTCCATATTAATATCAACACAACAGCATGTATACACTTCCTGGTAAACAGGAAGCAGCCCCTGCCCACCAAGCCGTAAGTTTGATGCAGAAGTCAAAAAACATAATTAGCAGCAGCATGTTTGCCTTGGTCCAGGATGTCACAGACTGCAGGACCAGCTTCTGGTACTGACGGGTTCCTCTGGGATTCCGACAAGTTTCGTCCATAAACTTCCTTTTTGGTCTCATTTAAAATGTCACCAGATGGCTTTGTTTCGCCTATATCAAATGTCCAATTCCCATCCTAATTTGGAATGGCCAACTATCTGCAAACACGGCCGCGTTCGTGTGCTAACCCCAGCGCAGACGTCCACGGTTCTCCTCCGAGGCATGTTGCCTCACTGGTCTGCTTCTTTTCACACTGCAGATTACAGCCAAGCTTGCACAGAGTAGGTTCAGAGGAAGACCTTTCAAATGCTGCTTTGACATGTAGTCCACGGGCTCCCGATCAACCAGCGTAGGTCGTTAGAGAGCAATGAAACACGGACCCATAACCAACTAATACCTTCCCATACCCCGGGTGAGATGACTGCACTTCGCCCTATGGCACGGCCTGGACACAATCTGAGACCATGGGGCACGTCCGTGCACCACAGGGTGGTGCCTTAACACAATGGGCCACACAGAAACCTCCTGGGAAAATAGTCACACTCAGCTCCCTGTCCAGCGTGTTCAACTACAGACCTGCACACTTTACCGTCTGAGCCAAATAATAGGTCATTACATTGCCTTTCATATCACAAGGATCAAAAAATGATTGAGCAAAACGTTTACGAATGTAGCCGCAGGTGCTTTAACTTGATATGCGTAAAAATATTTTTCTCACTTCTCGAAAGACTTCACCCACACTGGCACTGGCACACTGAAAACCCTAACAGACGTCTCGCCATAATCTTTAATTATTCAAAAAAACTCATCAGAATTTTGGTCAACTGCTGATTTGCTCTCGATATTCAAGTTACTTGATAACGCACCTTACCTTTTCTTCAAAATTCGAACAACCAATCGCGTTTTAACGCCTGTCCCATCGGAAGAACATTTTCTGTCCACTCTATCTGTAATAGATTTGATTCTTAACTGTGGGGCGCACATCACTGAAGAGAAAAAATGCTCTTGAGGAATCAACCAACCTACCGCACCCTTGCTATGTTGAATATCTAAATGCGAAAGACTGGCCTACCTGCTTTCATGAGACACGATCAGGGACATACGAAACTCAGAGCGTCATAATGCGCCCGATATATCCAACTGAGTCAGTTTTATTAGTAAATATCAAATGCTTTAATTCCAAGGCTTACTGAAATATCACATCTTTCAATCTCTCCATCCTCAAATTACCCACTATGTGACATAGCAATGCTGTTCCCTCAAGTTTCCAAAGCAGATCGTGAAAGAAAGTGAAAACAATCTATTTGGCATATATTTTAATAACCTTCACCGACATTTCTTCAACCATAGATAGCTGCCAATGGTTGTCTTCACTGAAAAGTTGTGTGCAGAATAATCATAAAAATAAGAAAGAAAGAAAAACAACTTGACTGTCAGCAAGATAACAGAAGTTTGAGGAATGAGAACATGCACATACATTCACTCCACTCTGCCAAAAGCTTAACGAGGAACCGGTGTTAGTAACGACGGGCTTGCTCCCAATTATTAAACTTGCTGTTTGAAATTATTGACTGTTACAGTGACTCAGCTGTGCTGTCCTTGCATGCTGAACTGGATTTTCATTTTTCCTAAGAAAAACCTGAGTTTCAACACCCACTACATAACAGAGGATTGATTCTCCGTTCAATAAGATGACAAAGTAAATGCGTTCACAGCCCTTCCTGTACACGCACATCAATGCACATAGAAGAGTACATTTAAAAAAAAATCTGACAGAACAGAGATGGCGTATTGTCCATGCCCAACGCTCAAATTAGCCCCAAGCGGAAAAACGTCGAGTGGCATTTAACGAGCAAAAGCAAGATACGGAGACTTGAGCGGATTAGCCGGCAAATGAATCCGTTCACTTCCAATTAACCACTGCACAGCTGCCATGGGGGGGATGGCAGTACCTATGATATCACAGCCATGTAACTGTTGCTGTAATTGAGGCGTTTGACTGAGTACAGTATAATTGTTTTCTGTTTTCCCTGCCACTTATTGATATTCACCAAAAACACATATTTTTGTGAATAGCAAAATTGAGTCTACGAGGTTAGAGAAATGAAAACATCGTTGTTATCTTAAACGATCAGCCTTCTGCGCAACAAGCCATCAATCATTTATGAGCTTGCATAGAGGCTACAGACTCCATAATGCAGCACCTATGACACACAATCACTGAGTTCTGCCCCAGAGAGCCATTAATATTGGATGTCCACACATATTCAGGTTCATTAAGCCTCATTTATTAGAGCATATGCGCTTGCACTTACGGTAAAGCATGTTTCTTGAGAGTAACAATGTATATTAATTTGCAGTTAACATTAACATGCATTTTTACCAGAAATCCAGTTAAGACTTACCCAGCTTAAGTGCAAAAGCACTGCATGCATATATTTAGTAATTAAAACATTAATCTACTCACCTGGATCAGGTTAGATTCCAGCACATCAACCAGAGAAAAAAGAAAGATAAGAAAATAGGTTAGAATCATCAACCTTAAAATCCACATGCATGACTAGTTACAGTAAATGCATACATACCATAGCTATGCATATGCAGTAAGCAGAATGGCATATTTTGTGGACATTACAGATATCTGAATTTTGACTAAAAGCTTAAGGTGACAGTGCATACAGGTGAATTTTTATGTTTTGCACTTCTATAGGTTGATGACTTGCGAAGGTCTTCATTTATTCAGTTTTTTTTATTCTTACTCGACTAAATTCAGATGCTTGTCTAGAAAAGGAAGTGACAATTGGAGATATTACAGGATTTTTAGCAGGACCAATCTGTTTGGTTCTAGCCAGTTGCAGGCTAGCGAGTGTTAAGTCAGTTGGCAAGCGACTTACTGATGCACCAAGAGTAAATTTTCAGGTTTCAAGCTCTGCGTCCAATTAAAGCATCATCTGTACAAGATAATGACTTGTCAGCAGAAGTAAGGCCGCTAGTTTATTACCAAAACACATTAAAGATGTGCGTTCCCAGAGTGTCAAGCCGGCCTTACCACCACATTGCAATTAGACTGAATCGAGGCCGAGGCTATTTTGAGCTGACACACTGGTTACTACTGAAAAAAAAAAAAAAACCATTGCATGTTCTACTTTCCTGAGGCTAAGCGCAAACTGAATCAAAGTGGGATTGATCAGGTATGAGCGCAGTCCAACTGACCCAGCATCTGTTTTACTCCAGCTGTTCCCAGAACAGCCTCCCGTAATATTGACAGAGACAATGCATTTCTGTGCGGCGTTGCGCAAGGCACAAAGTGGCTTGGGATGACCGAAATGCTATCTTGTGCACTCGGTTTGAACTCCCACAATGCAATGTCAATCTGCGCGCCATCGCGCAGACAATGCAGTGCAGGAACTGAAAGCATTTAGGCGCACTGGATGAAGTCCTCTGTGTACAGCTGTTTGCTTAAATATTGATTGGCTTGCTTTCTCTCTCTAGAAGAACAAGGACAGTCAAGTGCTTTTTTATTGTTTTTTTATTTTTTTATTCCAGTGAAGACAAGGTTTCTGTCAGATGCACATGGCTTCCACTCAAGGCCTGTTGTTGTGCAGCTAAGCTGAATAAACAACCCAGACAATAGCAAAAAGCTACTGCAACTGTAAAGCCATACAGAGCTTCCAATGCCGCTTGCTTGTTTAACAGGGACTGGAGTAAAAGGGTACAATGTGTTATCAACAGGTCCATGATTTCTTACTGAACATGTTACCTAGGAAACATTTCACCAGTATTTTCCTCACCATCAAAACCTCACTGAAGTCTCTCTTATCAGCAGTAAGCACTCAAAGGAATGTAATCAATTATACAATTAAGCACCAACAGAAGAGGCTGTGCAAGAGTGGAACTCTAAACCAGGAGTTTCTTATCTGGAAAGGGCAAATGTTAGAGCAGACAGTGTTTATGCACTAAAACATCTGATTAAACTAATCTAAGTCTTGAATGAAGACACTGGTTGAATTAGGTGTCATAGTGCTGGCCAGTAACTTGAAGCTATAAGCTTGGATCCACATCAGCTCTTCTCCAATTAGACTGGACACCATCATGGCAACTGAAAGATTAATTGAGATTATTGAGGTTCCACAATGTGTTGAAATGGCTTTAGTAAGCCCTGTGTCGACCACTTGGTGTAGAACTACAGGCAGAGCTGTCCATCCCACTAGGCAGATCAGGCACTGAGCCTAGGGCCCCGCTTTCTCACCTAGGGCCCCACCTTTTCTTCTACAGCAAAGAAATCTGAAGGTGCCAATGTTGCCCAGGGCCCCCAAAGGTCTAGGGACGGCTCTGACTGCAGGTTAAGAAGTCGGGGGAAATTCATGGCCCTAATTACGAAGTGAAAACAGGTTTTACCATGCTACCAATTACAGTGGCTGCATTAGCTAATTAGTTGCATACACCAACGCTAGTTCACCTGTAGATTAGACCATGATAAAATGCTTTTGGTGGGGGCACACGTACACTCTTTAGGTGATACTCATGAAGAGCTTCATTTCCAAAATGTCATGTCACTTAGGTGACTGGGATAATTAAGAGTAGAAATAGGCAAAAAAATGCAGGATCACATACAGTAAGGCTCTCATTGCCCTCTCCCTGCCTTACAGAACTGGTCTTCAGGATCTGTGCAAGCTGCTTTTTTGTTTCAACTGACTTGAATTAATTTGGCTTTACTGCACCGTTAGTTAAATACAAACCCGTGTTGATATTTCAACCCTAAATTTACAACAAATAATGTATGAATTATGTGATTTTTGTAGGTGTTATTTTAGCTCGTTCTCTATAGTGCCTGAAGTGGATTTTTGTCTGAAAAAGGGCATTTGCAACATTCATTTTCAGTGCTTCACACAGCAGGGTGTCAATTAGTTATAATGTTTATGCAAAAAGCATTATCTTTTACCCACAAGACAGAGCAGAATTCAATATTTCATTCAAACCAATTGGGGGAAAAGCACATTTAATGAACATCCGCAAAGTTCTCTCTTTGGAGTCACTTACCGTCTGCGTCAGCTTATTTCGCATTTACTCCAAGCACTTAAATCCCCACGCACATGAAAAGATTTTACATAATGAAGATTTCGATTTTTTTTTTAACCCGTAAGAAAGGTCATGGGTGAGACGCGCAGTGGATCTTAAAACTGTGTCTTCGTGAAACACAACACAGTTCTACCTGCATCCTTCCCTGCTCCCAAAACCGCACGGCCATCACATTCCCTGGCCAATCGTTTTCGCGTTGTACTAATTCCACACAGGTCGTGTCTGTTAAAATTGTCAGCGGGATTCAATTAGTCCAGGTAGAAATAAGGTCTGCTAACTCCACTCTAAATGAGCACATTGTCGGGCTCATTTACTGTATGAAAATAGTTGCTTGGTTTACGGATACCCACTCCATTTTTGGCTGGACCGCAACAGCGGGGACAGCCTTACAAACGTGAATGTCTGTGACTGAGTGAGTGACTGAGTGAGTGACGAAGTTACACCATTGGTCGGCCGAGTTATGAAGTCACACCATTGGGCGGCCGGATCACGTGTGTTAGGTCCAGCCACATACTAGTTTTTCACCTGGTCTTGTTTTTCATATGACTGATGCCAAATGTTCACCTGGACAAAGTAGCCGAACATAGGTCTACTGTATCAATGGTAGGGCATGAGCTTCTTGTAGAAACAGATGCAAAACGAAAACATCATTTAATTATTATTTCATTGGCAAACTTGTGCATTCTACTGCATACGCTTGTGGCCATTCGTTTGCTTATACTTGCACCATTTATCATGGACGCAGCACATAGATTTTTATTCCGCCTCCCACCCCCCACCCCCCACAAATGGCGCCCTTGCCACCAATGGCTGAAACCGGGCCTGCTGTATACAAGATTACTGCCCTTCAACAATAAAACTTGTCAGAAAGGATTTTAGTTAAATATTTCCTAAACTCGAGTTCGGCAGAGCCGAGAGCCGGGAGACAAAGGCATTACGGGTTTTAAAAAAAAAAAACATCAAAAGGGGTGGGTTCTCCCCTGGAACGTGGCACCTGTGACTGTGACAGCCGAACCTCAGCCGAGAAAAAGCCCCTGGCCCGCCGCTGAGATTATTCGGCTAAGGAAAGCGAACGCGCGGCACGGCTCTTAGCAGAAGCAGGCTGGCCGTCACTTTGAGCGAGCGGTACGAAAAAACCGCACCGGGCGAATCTTCCGTCGCATCCGCGGAGGAGCCCGCGTTCCAGCTGCTTCCCCAGGCATCATCGTCGGCATCATCTCCATTATTCATTTGCGTGCCAGATTGCCCTTATTACGGTCGCGTTGCATTTTACATACTGTCGGCTGGAACAGCTGGATATTCAAGCGAGCAGTTCAGGCTAATTATCGTAATACGCTAAGGGGGGCGACGGCGAAGCCCCGCTGCCCGGCACTGTCGAGCTTGGTCTTGAACGCTCCGAGGACCTCCGCGTGATCTCACATTATTAGTGCGCCGATGTATCGTGAGGATTGGCGTTTATAATTTGCGGTGACACTGCGGGGTAGCGTTCAGGGTAGCGAGCTGATGTACGCAGACGATTAAAAGTTAAAATCGGTTGTTATTCCGTCGTAAAAGTAATGTAATCTGAAGTGCGCCAGTAAATTAGGCCTATCTGGCTAAACAGATAGATATTGTATATATACATTAGCCTTATTATTTGAGGCTAGCCACACAAATCTTTTAGATTTTACCCAAATATTTTAAGCTTATGTTTCCTTTAGCTGTCAGGAATGCTTTATTTCGCAATTCCAGTTCTCCCCAATGTGCCTTTCACGGGTCCAACCCAACACGTCCAAAAGCATATCTTATTATGGAAATTTAGGCTTTCTTGTGGTTGTCAAATTAATAAATAAATACCATCCAAATCATCTTTTGAACAGGCCGACGCGGACACCTGGCATCGCCATCAGCGTCTATTAGTCAATTCACGCACGCTCTGTCGCATTTGGAAACTTCACTCAGAAAATCTTCCCCGGCTCCAGCTTGAGAAAAGTGCTCATTTATGCATGAATCGCAGCATATGCTTTCATGCATACGAATTCGCGGGCACATACAAGATCCACCTGGAATCTCTCACGCTTCTCGAGACATGTTTCCTTTCGCGCTGACGCGGAGACAGATGTCCCGAACATGCTGTCACATTTCCCAGTAACCTGACAGGAAATGCGAGCGCGAGGCTCTTCAAACGCGAGAGAGAGAGCGCAAAGCACGGACGCACGGCTCTCCGCTGGATTCCCGCCAATTTTATCCATCCGCGTTAGAAGCGTAAATTATTTGATTACATGGGCCCGAAATAATTTTTAAAAGTGATTGACAATACTGTATTTGCAAGGAAAGGTTCTGGTGGAAATGAATTGGAACTAACTTCATGAATCTACAATCAGACATCATCTACAAAACAAGCAAAAAGCTAAAAACGGCGTTTTGACATGTTCTAATGAGAAAGGAATATACTAATGTTTTTGTATTAGAGCCTAATGGAAAAATAATTCTACCACTGAATCATTCAGGTTCAACAAGGTGTTCTCCATTTATAGACTGCGTATGAGATTCTGACATGCATAGTTAGTTTGAATGCATACTGGTCTACGTGGAAGGACAACAAAAAAATGGGAAAGTTTAGTTTGGGAAGAGCAGTCAATGAATTTCTGACTGACAGTTAATACTATAGTACCTCATGGTTTAACAGCACCATCTGCACTCTGTTCCCCTTCAAAAATCTAATAATGGCATGTCACACTCATACACAAAATATCATAAAGCCATTTCCCGTGAACAACCGACAACAGAATCCGCATAAAAGAAAATCAGCAGTTCTTTTGTATGAAAATGGCCATTATCGTGTACAAACTTGTACCTAACCATGGCAACCCTCACAGAAACATCTAAAAGCCTCATGGCAGCAGACTACAGGCACCCATGGACCAGAGGACTGATTCCCAGATGTGTCACAGAAACAGTCCAGTCTTGAATAAAAGTGAAAAGCATTCTGGGAAATGTGCCCATTGTGTATTGCGCAAGGTAAATTGCGACCAATTTCAAAAAATGCCCAGGAGTACCCGGTACCGAACCCCGTCCTTGGAGAACCGAAGCTTCCGAGCATATTTCGCACTGCGGCGTGAGCAGGGGGCTCTGTGGATAATAGCCGCTGCATGGCTAGGGCACGGCTGCAGCGGTGACTGGTGTGTTCACCGCCAGCAATTAGAGCCAAGATAAAAGGCCCAGCACAAAGGCGAAAGTGCCCGAGAAGCAAACCAGCTGTGAACTGGCTGATGGGAGGGTATACGGCAGATCTGGGAAATTCAGAGAATCTGTGCTATGTGAAGACCTTTATTCTGAAACTGGCCATTAGTAAGCCTTATCTTCCTGTTTATGTTGTTGTTTATTGCAGCCAGTAAGTCTCTTTGCAGCCCAATATATAGAGGCGGATCATCTTCAAAGTTTCAGGTTCCTTCCAAAAGGGAGGTGGGATTTCCTTTGGATTTCTCTTTTCAGAGTTTCTTCCCCCCCATTTAGTCTTTTTTGACAATAAAAACAGCAAAGGCCAGTGATTTCACTGCCTCAGGCTGTAAATTTATGCGCATCCCTTGAGCAACTCCTGAACTTCCTGGGTGTCAGGGTGACAACCTCTCTGCCGTTGCAGCACGCATGCAGGCGCACACATTTGGGTAGCACTGTTGCCTCACAGCAAGAAGGTCCTGCATGTTCTCCCCGTGCCCACCTGGGTTTCCTCCGGGCACTCTGGTTTCCACCCACAATCCAAAGACATGCAGGTTCAGCTACTTTAGAGGTTTCTGTAAATGAGCATGTGTGCCCATTCAACCTACACTGAACAAATAAAGTTTAAATGAATAAAAAATGCAGGTACTGTCACAACATTAATGACATTGCCATGCTCTGCTGTTGAATATACAAGTGGGTTATGTAGCTGTCCCTTGGAAAGGTATGCAAAGCTGTGTGCAAAACCTTTGTTTCTATCACAGTCTAAATTCTTGACCTCAGTACATAAACACCTTGCATTTCACTGCAATAAAGTTAATAGGACAGATGTGGATAAAATCTGGGCCTTGGTGTCTGAAACCTCAGCCACCTAATTTACAAATCCCAACCGCCACAGGGCTCCAGCTACTGCAGAGAGCGAGGACAGGCCTGTGAAATTGATGTGAGAGTTTAGCAAAGGGCTAAGATTCTTATCCCAGTGTAGCTGGGTCTAAAGATTTGCTGCATTTAGTGAGAAAGTTCAGATGGTTACTTCTGGATGTCTGCGATAACCATGTTTACTTCAGGGACTGCACTCAGGAAATCAAGAAGTATTCACATTGAACAACCAGGCAAACCGTGTAAAGCTATGGTATAGGTACATATGGCAGTCAGGAGAACTGCTGCTATATCACTGATGATGGGGGATAAGTAAATATTAATCACCATCCCCTTAATAATAATGTTTGAGCTGTTCCAAGATGTGGCACATTATGCAGAAATCGCATTCATTATGCATCTTTATTCAATCCACCTTTATTTACAGGGCAAATCTCAATCTTACTGACAAAGAAACCCAGTTCATTTTCCCACAGGGAGTTATTAAAGAAGCCAGAGAGAACAGGAATGAGTCTGTGGCTCTGTAAATAAGGCATGTCTATGTTACATTTGTTTCTTTAAAATGCAACCCATGGGCAAGATGGATGCATATGGGAAGGGTTTTTTTTTGGGTTAGGATTATGTTCAAAGAAGGAGCAGTGCCAACATGCAACATGAATTAAATATACATTTCCCCACCGAACAACCAAAAGCCTCATTAGACAGGAGTATACATATAAAGAGATACTCAAGTGGCCACATTTAGCAGTCGAAAGAAGTTGATGTTGAAATTACTTAAATGAAATGACGATTCATCACACAGCATAAAAGTACAATAATGCTTGGATTTTAAACATGCTGTGAAGTCGTAGAGCCTGTTGTAGTATATTATAGCGCATTTGTTAATCCAGCCAAACTGAAAATACGCTTGAGTGAACAGCCAGTCAATTGAAACGACTCTACACAATTCTCTCCTATGCATGAGATCACAAAGCATTAGGGAGAGAGAATTCAGGATGAACACGCCAAAGTATTTATTTTTCTTTGTAAACTAACCATAACTCCACCGAGATCCATGTCCTATCATTTAGCAAAATTTTTCAGTACTTCTGCAATCATGTAATAAGAAAAGGAGGTTAATAGGTTGTGTTTTAAGCTGCTGGAGGGAACTGTGGAGGGAAAGTGTTTGCGCCAGACAGAGTTATTTTCACTGTGGAAACTAAATTGCCTCTGGAGATTTTGTTCCTGTTTAAATGTACTGTCTAAATTTTTTTTTTTTTAAGACTCATTGTTCATTTTCCTATAATAGCCCTGTCAAAAATAAACATGGGTGTTGGAGTTCAAGTTAAATGTAAAAAATAAAAATAAAAAAAAACTTTAAGGAAACGTGAAAGAGAGGATATACAGAGCCTTCAGAATGTTTTCACCCACCCCCAATTAATTATTTCTCGTTTGGTTGTTGAAAAATCAAATTAATGCATTATTAAATTGGATTTTATTTTTTATGCTTGTAGCTGTGTAACTATAACATCAAAATGAAATGAGGTACAAAATGTAATGAGGTCTTCAGAATTATATAGAAATACAAACCTGAAAATGGATTCATGGGTGGTGACTACAGGGGGGCTGGGGGCGTGTCCCATCCATGCTGTCAATTAAAGAACCGCAGAATATAAATTTTAAGCCTTTGACAAAGGCTCGATAAAACTATCTCCTACTGAAGGGTAGACTTTAGCCATATTCTGCTATTCCATGGAAGCTCTCATTGACTACTTCTTACTTGAATGAGACTAATTGGCTATGTGAGTCACGTCCTCGTTGAACCCAGACGTGGTTATGTGGTATGAACCATTAATATTACGATCAATCATGTGTATAGCATGTAGGATCATGGGTCTAGTATCTGCTCAATAGACTATTTAAAAACAGTAACGTTTAATTGCTAAATTAATAGCCCTACTGTTTCAAGTGATATGAGAGGGAGAGAGAGCGCACTGGAACTCTGGACGAAATCTGTTGCTAATTGCCTCCTTAGCGAGAGACCGCTATTCGCGTGTGGTATGGGATGTGCGTGGGATGGTGTCGCGTCAAACCGGACGGCCCCGTACGCAGGGTCAGAGCAGCCGGGTCAATTAAGAGGAACGTAATGAACACGCCACGGCCCGCAGACAAATTCGAGAGGATGTTCAGGGGCCCCCGCAACCCGGTTTCTGTCCGATCCGGGGCGATGCCATCTGCTTGCGCCACAGACAAACCGCCGTGCGCAACGCGTCGTGGTCTGCTCTCAGCGCTACAGCCAGGTAGAGGGAGCCGCGCGATTTAATCACTGCTTTCATTAGCAATCTTTTTCTTTTTTTTTTTTTTTTGACTGTTCGGTCTGCTGTCCCAGTTAGGATGTCCCTCTGTACCTCTCGTCTACCCACATTAGGTGATCTGACTGCAGCCCATCCATCCATCCATTATCTACAACTCACTTATTCTGGGCAGGGTCGCAGGGGGTGCTGGAGCCCATTCCAGTGTGCATTGGGCGAGAGGCAGGAATACACCCAGGACAGGCCGCCAATCTATCGCAGGGCACACACACCATTCACTCACATACTCACACCTATGGGAAATTTAGAGTCTCCAATTACTGTAGCCTACTGCATGTCTTTGAACTGTGGGAGGAAAATCAGAGAACTCTGAGGAAACCCACATAGACACGGGGAGAACATACAAACTCAGGATCTTCTCGCTGTAAGGCAACAGTGTTATACGGATTGCAGTCGAGTACAATATATTTTCTTCTAATATCAGCTCCGCATATTCACTCTACTTTTTCCCCTTCCATCACTTTTTCCCACCAACCACTCTCTTAATGCCAATTACTGAGTAGTGCTGTATCATACAGTGAGCACATTCCAGTGATAAACAGAATTGGACTTCAAAAAAGTCCTACTTTCTTCCCATTCATTTTTCCATCAACTTGATTCCTTAACTTCAGTTACAATTAAATTTAGAGGATTTAGGGAACAACAAAATGGAATCTCTCAATCTTTCTCAAAAAGAAAAAGAAACACTTCCATTCATTTACAGTTCAAAGCTAAGAACAAATGCTAATTGAATACAGGCTTATGTCTCAAAAAAGAAAGAAATCAAACAAATATGTACCCAACACCCTTGTCAAATTGGTCTGAATAATAATAGGAACAGCATGATTGTTAAGGTCGGACTGAGGGGAGATTAATCCTTTAGCATGTTTGTGCATACACAGAAGGCTACACTGAAGCATATCTATTTGTGGCAGGACCAATTTGTTTCCCTTGATTTCATGACATCACAAAGATAGATGAAATGCATTGTGGGATGGCAGTACTAATACCACAATGCTTTCCACATTAATCTGAAGTCCAATGGCCCAGTTCCCAAACTGATTTAACTGCAGACTGAAAGCACAGCGCACAGGTACATTATTTAAATTTTAAAGGTTGTTAATGGCTGATAAATCTTCACATGCCCTGAAAATGCAATGCTATGATAAATATATGCTAATTAATTTAGAGAGTAGGACAAGTAAGCACAGTATCTAAGGCTGTACATACACTACATATCTTTATAAACCACTAAACCTCTTTACTTTATACAACCACTCTGCTTGTGCTTTCTGAAGTTTGCTCTCATTTTATGCCTGTGCCTAGCCATGCAACAAAAGTCCTATCTCTGCATTGTTCACTTGGTGGAAGGGGAAAATGGTGACATCATTGAATAGAGAGGCACACCACAAACAGAAGTTTAATGGTCACAACCATGAAGACCTTGAGATTGGTCATGAAGTCCAATTATAGCCTACGTTCTTAGCATTTCACCGACAGTGAAAATGTGTCTGGGAGGGCACAATCACAGCAATGTGGGTGTGAAATCATAGTGAATGCCCAGTATAAGGCAGTAAGTTCAAAAACAATTTAGTAAAGCAAAGGGAATAGAAGATGATTTTCCCATCAGGCCTTGGTCCAGTTTCCTCCTCAGGAATGTAGCCAAAAACACTGACTGTCAAAGTCATATCTCCCTGGATAGGATCTCTCACACATCTTCTCTGAATTATTTATAGTACATATCAGAGTTCTTAACTGAAATTTTAAAAAGAGGACTAGTTCTCAATCCAGTGTTTAGCCCCACAGTCTGGTATCAAATTCGTATTACTCCCAGTGTCCACTAAGGTTCACAGCCCCACACAGCATTGTGTTAATTGGTCCTAACGTCACCTGCAGGATTGTGGGAGGGTTCCGGGGTTCAGGCCCGGTCTTGGCCCCAATAATGTGCATTGCGCAACAGCGACCCCTCTGGTCGACTGACTGCAGTCTGTTTGTGAGCATTCCGATGTAGCTGCTGTCCAGACGCACAGCAGATTGAAAGGAGGGGGGAGCTGGGCTGGCAGCATGCAGCGCTACAAGGAGACAAGGCCTTTTCAGCGCTTTCCAGGGTTCACGGAAGCTGCTGCAGTGACTAGTCAGGTCTGTGAATAATATTAGCCGTTACAAAGTGCAAAACCTCGTTAAAAGGTAAAAGGGCAGGCTTGCTGAGTGAAGACTGAGCCCTGGTAAAAGTGCAGGAAGTGGGGAAAATGAAGGACTCGATATGGTGCCAGCTTTAATGAGTTTTTAAGAGTCACAGCTGCCCATAAGATCAAACGACATTCATCTTTTTAAGTACCAAGGATACAGGTTGCTCTTATTGTACAGCAGCCAACCAGGCCAAGGCATTACCCTTTGTTGTGTTGTTCGTTTAGTCAGAGTTCAAACGACCCCGTGGGGGGTTTCCAGAGGTACCACTTTGATACTCGTAGTAACTACACCACAGAACAGATCGGCATCAAAGACCAGAGGCAATTAAACCGTGAACACAAACATACTGTACACTTAAATCCCTTAGTTAAGGTGGTGGAATGTGCTCTTGTGCACCCTGCTGTGCATACAGCTCTCTGATATTAAAAGCTGCATGCTTGATATGAAATTAAATAAATACTGTTATGACCAGTTAGAAGTAACACCCTAATAATTGTTGAAAAACAAGGACCAAAAAAGCCAATAAATTATCACAATAAATAAATAAATTCTGGAACTAAAACTATTAATTTAACAAGCCTGTACTGTAAGGCTAGTACTGACTGGCCACACACACACACACACGACTCTCCAGGAACAAGACAACAAACGCACTCTACAGCCCATTTAAATGGACTCATTTGTGCTGCAAAAGTCAGGGCACAGTAAATCCCTACTGCATTCTTGGTCTCAGTCTGAGCATTAAATTCTAACTTTTCATTTTATGCTGCAGAGTAGGCAAACTGGAGGGTTAATTTGGTGACAATTCAGCTTTTTTTCCAGAGCATCACCAGCATGCCACAGACCCTGCAGGACAGCAGCATAATCAACTTGATCATCAGATTGCAACGATGTGTCTTTACATCAGTTTAAACATTCTTGAAAAAAATCTGGAATCAGTCATTTTTTAAGGAGAGTAATAACAGCCACTTGATATGCAAAAATCGCTCAGGTCTCCACAAGGCATTAACTTCCTTCTAAGCTAATTTAGCATTCATAAGTACTTTATTCGCCACAAAGAGCAGATTAAACAAATAAATCCCTATGTGTCTATTGCTAGATAAATAAATTCCACATTAATAAATGAATATGGCGAAGTTGCTTTTCCAGCAAAACTTTAATTAAAACACATCTCCTCTGGGCCAAAAGTATAGCGCTAAGCACAATGAAAAAAACCCCTGAGTTTAGCACTGCAGTTCAGTCAGCTTTAAGCTGTACACCCATGCTGCCTTTCTCAGAAAAAAATAAAACAGACCTGTAAGAAAACTATTCTCAATCATGCAGGCAAATTAGAGAGATAAACTGCCATTTATTCACTGCAAGTTCTCTTCTCTTCTCCAGTAGATTGCAGATAATCACAGTTCTTCAGGAGCACAAATCCAGCCCAAAGCTTGCGGTAATTTAGAAAATCTTAATTGCAATGCAGAACGGTTTATTTTATTTATTTAGTTATTTTCAGCAGTCGCAAAGGTTTGATTTTAGTGTGATTCCAATGGATTAAAATACAGTAATACAGACTGGTGGGAAAGGCTTACAGTATGCTGCTGGAATTTGCCAGTGCAGAATGGAAGCAAAACGTCAATGCACAGTAGAATGTCCAGTGTTAATTCAACTCTTAATAGATTCCACATTCCAGAGTTGGACCAAATGTTATCTGTGAAGCAGACCTGGGTCAAAAACGTATTTGTTTTGTATTCAAATACTTTTCTGTGCTCTGTTGATCTTGCCTGGTGTAACTGAGCCTACCATTATGACCAGAAAGCGGGGTTTGCACTTTTTGAGAGTATTTCAATGGTTCCAATACATCAGACAAGATCAGTAAAGCGTAGAAAAATTTTAATCCAAAACAAATACGTATTTGACCCAGGTCTGCTGTGAAGAGTTGAATTAATACTGTTAGATCAGAGTCAACACTGGACATTTTACTGTATGTGATGTGTCAGAGGAGAGTGGACATTGACAGAATTGTAGAAATAATTAAATAAATAAATAAAAATTAGATTTATATAAATATATAATCAAAATAATTTTAATACCATTTATTGCATTGTTTTGTGTATTGTTGATTGGTTATCTGGTTATGCAAAACTGTATTTTTACATATAGTCTTGCAATATGGTACAGTATCTAGGAGGGGAAAAGGCTGATGTACAGCAAACTATTCAGTTTTGCATCTAGACTACAAGACGTGGAAGTCTATTCTAACTCGTGTATAAATGGCTTTGAATATTCTAGGAACCTTTTCAGATGCAGATGCATTAGATGCTCCAAAGGTAGTTAAAGAAGAAAGAAATGGATCAGATAAATGTGATGTTTCTGATGCATCTCTGGTTGTTGAGTAATGCACTATGGAGCAAATTGGTAAGCTGAATTTGCCTTTATTGGCCTCACAAAAATGAAAGCTTTTATTTCATTTTGGACACAGTCATTACAAATAACTTTTTTTTTTTTTTTTTAAAGGAACAATGACAATGTGCGTGCACACAACTTGAAATTCTGAAGCTGCAATCTATATCAGACAAAAATTTATATATTGGATACCATATAGAGAATGCACTGACCTATTTTTTTTCTTTTCTGATTTTTTGTGTTGTAAACTCACAGAAATGCCATCAAGCCAAAATCATAGGCTCCTAAGAGGACAATTTAAAAAATGCAACTTACTATCTTTGTCTTCGTTACAAGTTACCACAGTTAATAATTGCACAAACTTTACCAAAGTGATTTGTTTTCAGGCAATACGACAAACTACAAAAAATACATACTTGAATGACAGATACTAAACAAGTCAGATCCTGCCACTTCATATGGTTAACATAACATAACAGAAAAAAATCTTTATTTTCCCCAGAATGCTGAGTTTAACTGGATGCTGAATCTAGTGTTCAAGGAAGAAATCCATGAGGTCATACTGGTGAGTTACATGCATTACAACTGCAAAACGTACGGCCACACTGGTGGCCAGTGTGACACGTACTGTTCAAGCTGGAAAAGCTCTCTCATGCGTTTCTGGCTTGTAAATCACGGCAGTGACAATGGCATGTATTATTTCCCTTACTGTACTTCTTACAGAGACAAGGTGCAGCCTTGTAAACAACATAGCACTTCTTGAAGCACGCACAACCTCCTGCACTAACGTCAAAGGGCTTTTATATTGCCGTCCGTTTTTGTGTTAGCTGTCCTCCGAGTGAACGAGCCATGATGAGGAATGGGAGCGGTATTTCTTACGCGGAAAGCAAAAGCACTCCGGGGCAGCGCACATGTCAAGTTTGCTTTGTTCCCCCTTTTGGAAGCAAAAAGAAAATGCAGCCATGATAGAGCTCCTGCAGGTGCTGTCAGGTTGGTTGATCGTCTTAACAAAGAACTTTTAGTTCCTGACAGACACAATATGCCACACATTTGCCATGATTAACAGTGTGGGCCTCCGGTGGCCAACATGTACAGCGTGGCTGTCTGTTATCACAAATCTTTAACTTTTGAGTTTCAGATATGTCTTCAGGACAACAAATATTGAATTATAAACAGTCTCAAATTTCAGTATTCATGGCGACTATCGTGTGGGATACTAGGCTGAGGTATCAAGCTCCTACACCCTGAATCAGATCACAGACTTTGAGGCAATGACTAGGAGCCTAGTGAGGCAAATATTGGCCTTGGTCTTGCCCAGGAAAAGAGGGTTTTATTTAGCAGGGCAACTCCCGCCTCAGTAGTGACGTCTACGGCCAATCGGGTGCCAGAAGTCTAAATGCACCCAGCTGCACCAACCTCAAGTGCAGCAGCCACAGCAGCTCATGGGCTGACCTCACTCATTTCTGAGGGTACCCGCTCCCAAGCCCTCCTAAACAGATGAAAGATGTGATGGGACAGGCCTTCTGTTAAGATCAGAAAATCCCATTTTGGGGAAAAATTTGAGGAAGAAATCTGTAGTTGACTGCAAAATGGAAATCAACAAACTGGCAGAATGGCACGTACTGTACAAGCTGAAGTGGAAACGGTTTCCATTTTTCATTAATTTTGCATTTGTTAGTCCACAAGATGTTCTTAGAATGTAATACATAAAAACAAGAACAGACCATGCATCCAATTTATGTTAATCATGTAACAGTACACTACAAAGCATATGTTCTGACTTTATTACCTCACTTGTCTCCTACACAACCTGGCAAGCAGTTGCACCCACCAAAAACACTGCATGTACAAACACATGTTGTTATCTGTGTAGAGCTGACCTTTAGCTTCTTTCTACATATGTCCACTTGCCCAACTTTAAATAAAACCTTTCATTCTCTTTCACTCTTCTTTATGGATTTAAAAATTCTCCCTTATGGATTCAACCCCCACCCCGCAATGTTTATTGTTGAGGTCAAACCAGCAAAACAATTAAAATTTTATTAAAATGTTCAATTTTTCATTTTAAAAAAGGAGTCTAGCTATTGATGTTCATGCATACATTAAAAACAAGAAAATACTTCAAATGAGTCCTAGACTGTGAAGATCTGAGTTTGTTTCTTTTTCCTACTGCTTCCCAGAATATATCCGATTCAGCCTGAATGACAGTGCTACAACCACAGTGACGCCAGGGTCAGAAACTAAACACTCCTGATTGCAAAAGTGCCCCCCATGACTCCCGCTGCTTGGCGAGCTGTGCCCAGAGCGCTAACCAACGGGAAAGACCGCGGAAGACCCACAGGCGCAGGCGTGTGTGCGCAATTACAAGTTTCCACGGAAACGAGAGCCAGGCGTCACCGCTCCTCACGCGATGACAGGCCCTCTCCGGCACGCGTGCCATATGCTCGGGGACGCCGTTTGGCGCACGCGGTCCCGCGGCGGTACGGTACGCATCACGATCCCTCCTCGCATCGATTCGGCGATTGACTGTCACTCGCCCCACGAGGAGGTGCTTAGCAATGCTGGCCTGCAGAAGGAGATTGGCCGTTACAAATTACATTGGATAGGCTCTGGGTCAATGGCAAATGAAGGCCTGCTCATCACACTGCTTATCGCTACATAACTATAGCTATATTATTGGCCTTACTGCCATACAAAAAAACCCCCAAAATTTGTAGATATTTCAATGTCAATTCTGTACACTGTAGGCATATAGCCTACTCAATTATCAGACTTGTCAAACGACCCATTGGCACATCTTTTTTGTGCAATCAAAACTATTTGCGAGAAACAGGAAGTGACATAGGACAGAATGTAATCAACATTTGCCCTTAGATTCCCTTAGATTACAAATAAATGCATGTGTTTTGTTTCTTCAGTTTCCTGTGTTCCACAATCACATAAATTAAGGACAGCTGTTGATTGAATCCATGTCATTGCCTGAGAACAGCACGCAGAACCGTGTATGACTCTAGATCCCTCTTTAATCCTCAGCCAGAATGAATTTTCATTTTTTTTTTTTTTAAGCAGAGGAATTTATCCCCACAGCTCACGGGAGGCTCCAGAACCAGTTGTAGGAGGCAGCATGAAACAGATTTTTCCCTCATAAAAATCAATCTTTGAGCAAAAGGAAAGTAAGTGAAAAAATTGTCTGTCTGAGTCTAACATCCTAATTGTTCTGCTGTTCATGTCAATAAAAGTATGTATCAAGTCTGGACAAACCCAGGACTTTTACAGTAAACGCGACTGAATTAGTTCTAACAGAGACACCAAAACAATTGAATTGATTAGTATGAGGTTTTTCTCCAAGGCAGAGGCCTAGCCAGTCAGAACTGAATAGATATTTATCTTGTATACATTTCTGATCTTTATTTAGATTTTCAACAATTTATTTTCCTTTAAACAGGCAAAGCTCCTCAGAAGCCTGGTCGGCGGGTCTCAGTGTAGTACTTGAGCAGGGCCTCACGGTCCAGAACAGTCCAATATTCCAGTACCAAGTTTGATTTGGATTCCTATGGGCTAACACACATTTTGTCAAGGAAGGGAAGGATTCAAATGGTAGGGATTTTCCTCTAGCCTATCAAGAGGCGTTCTTTGGTCGATCAGCCACCAATCAGCAGTCTGTTTGCGCTAGCTGGGTAAATGGTACACACTGCTGGAGAAATTACAACGCAGCTCAGTTAATTGACTGCAGAGTGAAAGTAAGTTTCTGGCTGCATATTTTGGAGTAAGAATGGGTCGATGCACTCTCTCCACAATTTACAGAGCACGTTGCAACTGTGAGATGGGCCAGCAAATATAACTGGGCATTTAAAATTGGAAGAAAAGTAAAAATAGGGGGTAGAGTTTGAAAAAGACACATCCAATTCACTAAATGGCCTTGTTCTCCACAGCCTCTTAAAGAAGCCAAAGCCAAAATGGTTGAATCATTAAACATTTTCCCATGAACGATTAACCTGCTTCTGTGAGTATGTTCTACGTGCCCGCCCTCCGGCCCGTTTCTAAATGACTTTCTGTGATATTTGTGCACCTTGAATGCTCTTCCTTTAATCCAACTGCTTGTTTGTACTGCACATTTGTATTGCTTTTACTAGTTTGAGTGCGAATTCAAATTCATGTCTTGTGTTTGATGTTTAGCGCTTTGAATGAGCTCTAAAAATAATGCTGTTGTGGTTGTTTTTACTTAACAGTTTAATTATCAGTCACTCTGTAGGGAAATATACAGAATGCGCACAGTCCCAGTGCATTATTTTTTAAAATGCTGAGTCTACGCATTACCATTGGAAATGCAGGCATGTCGGAGCACGTACCGTGAGTGTGAAATCCACGTGGACTACAATTGACAGGTTCTATCGAGCCTGCTCGTGAAAATGAGGAAAGGTCTGGGCCTTGGATCCTCAGACTCGCACCCGCACCGGCCCCTTTGGAATACAGACATTAAATTGATCTCTTCCCTCCTCAAGACACTTGCATCCCTTAAAGCTGACAAGAGTGACGGCGTCCAAGCCGGCAATCGAGCCTTTTCGATTGAAAAATTGCCCCATGGCGTCCATTTTCCAATCTCTGTGTAGTTACAGTCCTGTCAAGATGGTGGAGATTGGCGAGCAGATAGACAGCTGCTTTTTTTTTTGAGCCACGAGATGGACAGAGAGAGGAGCCGTCCCCCTAGAACACGGAGCTGCAGAACTGAACGGAATCGATCAAAAGTTTTCTGAGGATAAGGAGCGTGGCGGGGGGGGGGGGGCATGGGCAAGGAGGCCGGACTGTGGTCCGGAGAGAAAAGGCGAGCGTGTATCAAAGCCAGGCCAGACGGGAAGCCGCGTTTTCCACAGAACAGCCTGAGGAGGAGCGAGCGCACCTGCAGCACCTGTCTTCGGCTCGGCTCATTGGAGGAATTCCACGAGGACCTCAAATTTGTGATGGCTTTCGATTAGTTGGCAGAGTCGGACGGGCGCTTCGCGAGGGAAACGGATTGAATTAACCCCGCCTCCAGCTCCCAGAAATGAGCTTTTGCCGGGGCCAACAGCCATGCCTCGCCCTCGCCTAACCCACAGCACCTGAGACACGAGCGGTCAACCTGGGATTAACGTACCTGCATTTCATTACAACCTGACTGACACGCCACCGTGAACTAGCCAGGGGAGTACCCAGACAGCATCATGATGCAGCACTAATTGGGAAAATAGAGGTCTTCAGCGTTAAAACCTTTACCTCACGTTCCCCTGGCCCATGCTGATGACAAGCTGATCCATTAAATGTAACTTCAGGAGTGAACAGTGCTACATGTTAAAGGCCCAACTCAGAAATTTCGGTTATTTAAGAAAATGCTAATGATTTACAGTGAGCAAAAAGACGAAGATGTGGTACAGTAACATATAATGCTCTCCTAATTAAAAATAACAATAAAGATCTTATATATATATACACTCACCGGCCACCTCATGAGGTGACAGGAGTGGCACCCGGTGTGGTCTTCTGCTGCTGTAGTCCATCTGCTTCAAGGTTTGACATGGTTTGCGTTCAGAGATGCTCTTCTGCATACCTCGGTTGTAACGAGTGGTTATTTGAGTTACTGTTGCCTTTCTATCAGCTCGAACCAGTCTGGCCATTCTCCTCTTACCTCTGCCATAAACAAGGAATTTTCGCCCAGAGAACTGCCGTTCACTGGATATTTTCTCTTTTTCGGACCATTCTCTGTAAACCCTAGAGAGGGTTGTGCATGAAAATCCCAGTAGATCAGCTGTTTCTGAAATACTCAAACCAGCCCGTCTGGCACCAACAACCATGCCACGTTCAAAGTCACTTAAATCACCTTTCTTCCCCATTCTGATGCTTGGTTTGAACCTCAGCAGATCGTTTTGACCAGGTCTACATGCCTAAATGCATTGAGTTGCTGCCACATGATTGGCTGATTAGATATTTGTATTAACGGGTGCAGTTTGCAGTTGAACAGGTGTACCTAATAAAGTGGCCGGTGAGTGTATATATATCCTTTATTTAACCAGGTAAAACTCTCATTGAGATTAAAATCTCTTTTTCAAGAGTGACCTGGCCAAGAAAGCAGCATAAACATTGTTACAACAATAACACAAGAATACAAACAGACAAATACAACTGCCATACAGCTTAGTAATAGGGGTGTACCCAAAACCCCAAAAAGTTATTTGGAAATGCATAGATAATACAGACACTTTTTCTTTTAAAAGTTCACCAATGATATTCAGAAGATAATAAGGTAAGATTAGCTTTCGAAAGCGAGCATTAAAAGAATATCCCCCAGATATACAGTATTATACGTATTTCCAAGTAAGTTCAGTACTTTTAGACTTTGTTCCGTTGTAATATAGAGGCGTAGATGGGTGGAAGGAGACTGAAGCACAATTGCGGGAGGGTGACAATTATGAAGTGCCTCATTTGCAGTCATCTTTCAAAATGTGACACATTGAACGGGTGCTTAAGAAATTCAATCAATGTCACAACATTTGGCCATTTTGTAAAGATATTTCATTCAAAATGACAGCCGAGTATCATTCATCAAAAGACATCAAAACAAAACTCTTGATGGACAGTCCAAACAGCAGACTGGCCAAAAGTTATTTAAAAAAAAAAAATAATAATAATAACTTATTTCCCACACTCAACAACAATACATTTATAACAACAGCATTATTAGATGGCAATAAAGGTGTAATTTCATATTATTTGATTATCTATTAATGAGCACTATATAACAACATAGTCCTTCATGCCTTTCTTCTCCTTTGAGAGAATACAGCCTGCCTGCTTCTAACATTCAGTCCAAAATACTTACAATAATCTGAATCTGAATCAACTGCTCAACATGGCCCTTGGCAGAACCAGCTCTGAGAGATACCAGCCATTTCTGTACACAATGTGAAAAAACATGCAAAAATGTATATTTGAAGAAATGCCATCTTATCATAATGGCTTGTCCCATTTGTCTGAAGCAGTGCGCTCCATAATGATAATTACTCATTAACTTCAAATCAACAAAAACAGCTCAGTGACATGTTACCATTATCCACTATGTGATTTCCACAATTCCTGGAACATGACAGTAATGACTCAGAGTGAACCTTCCAGCAATACTGACAAATAGCCTAACATTAAACAGCCATAAAGCATTAGCAATGCAACGCAACAAAAACAGAGAACAACTGGGAAAGGACTTGTTAAACAGAAAGAAAAGAACAGAAAACACATTGTATCACAGAAGCATACAATAACTAAATAAGATAATGTTTGACTATAAATTTAAGATGCATAATTGGGATACAAAGGACTAATAGCCAGACAAAAGGTGAATTACAGAGTGAACTGGAACTAGAAAGAGAAGGAGAAGCCGTAACAGGTTCAAGTACCGCATTCAATAGTTTTGGGGTCAGCTTTGGAAGTTTATCTGGTTTAAAGATGCTAAAAAAGACTACTTGAGGTATTTTTGCTACATTGTCCAACTCTACTTAGAATTATGTACGCTTAGAAGCACCTTAGATGAATAATCAGACTAATGACGCTGGGACATGAGGGCATGTGTTCCCTCCTGCTAGTGCGAGTTAAAGAGAGAGCCCACTTTTTGCTTACTTTCACTGAGATTTTAAATATTTTAGTCAGTTTTAGTGTATGTTTTTGATTGTCCCAGACAGTTTGTGTGTGTGATAATGGACATCTTAGATGCTACAGCTTTGAAGCGACTGCTTAAAGTGTATTGTCGTGCTTTAGACCACAAATTCATTTATGCCCTTATACTAGACATTGTAAAGCTGGCAGGTCTACAGAAATTTCTGCAAGTATCCAAAGTCTCCTTTGTCCAAAAAATACACTAAAACTAAAATATAAAAACTGCTGAAAGTGAACTATAAATTCCAATCTCTGTTTCTGCATTCTGCTCTTGTTGCAGTCAAGAAAGTGCTCTTACCATTTAGATAAGGGAGGGGAAAAGGTTTCACAATTCCAGGCAGGAGGTGTGGTGCAGGGGTGGGGTGGTGGGGGGCATGCATAATTGTCTCCACAATAAGGAACCCACGCTGCTCTTAAACTTGATATGTACGAGGTAGTGGACATCCTAGTGGATCATAGGTATCCTTTCCATTAGAATAACACCCAGATTTCTCACCACAGTTTTCACATTTAGGCCAAGGCGGTTTCATGTGGAAGGAAGGCACTCCGTTTGCCGTTCAGTAATTCCCAAATAATGGAGCCGAACTGGAGAAAGTTCTGGACCCCGACCTCGTAATACCGCTATCGCAATCAAGCAGCATTTGCATTCTAGATAAACCGTAAAGTTTCACAGATATATACAGCCACGTGCCTAAATGTAAATTGTAGTCAAAAAATAGATTCCGGAGGAATATTACAGGTGATTGGGAAACACAAGTACAGTAATTTCCCAGTGGGGACAGAAATCGCTCTGCCAGACAGAAGCTGAGCCAGTTAAGAGCAATACCCTTGAGACCAGCCAAGCCTCTAGATAATAATGAACTTTCACAGCATGCAGTCGGCCAACTGCTGTTTCTGTTAAGAAAAAAAAGAGATGCTGCATTTATTCATCTCCAGGTGGTGCTTGTTTTAGTCTGGAAAACTTGAGGTCTTAACCCATCGACAGATAAGGTTCTTGTGCATTATCCCTCGTTAGCCTTAAAGACTTGACCTGAAGGTGTTTATTTATGTTTATTTATTTAAGTGGGGTTATATATAATGTTTAATAAAATATCAGAACAGCTTAACCCTTCCTTGTATGTCAATTATCCTTTGAGTTTAATAAATTGATTCCATTGCCCCTAGGAACTTGATCCATCACGGTGGTTTTCATTTAGCCATTTACCAAATCCACGAGTAAGGAACTCTACAAACGATAATAAAATTGAGGCTACATCATTATAGACAGATATCTAAGATGATTACATCATCATTCTTAACCAGGCCACCTCTTCGCATGACCTGTCTATTGCTATTAATTATGCATATTAGGTGGATCTAATTTTGTCAAGAAAATTATCTGGTTACCCTGACAACTGACTCCCTGCAGATTCCTACAGACATCCTACAGGTCTGTATGACTGCACCTGCTCAGTTTCTTAAGGGCTCAGAAATGTAAGGTTTTCAAGACAAACAACATGCATGAGAATGCAATTTGCCTCCTGATGAGCATCCAGGACTGTAGTTCATTAACCTATATGCCACACAACCAGCACAGCATGTAATTGAGTAGAAATTTAGTGAATAGCTAAATCATATTAGCTAAATGTCAGAAGAAAGCAGTCTACTGCCAGTACAATGCACCTTCCAGGACCTGGGTGTCAACATATACACCACTACTGTAGCGTACAGAAGGATTCTGCCCATCTGCACTTCATGTGTCCTGAAAGGTCAATAGTAATGGTGCAAGCAGTCACGACTAAGGGCTTGTAACTTCATAAAGTTGATTTGATTTGTATCTATGGCATAGTACATTTTTAAAAAAACATGCCGTGTGTATGTTTGGCTGGATTTTAACAGGTTTTTAATGTGGAGTTGATTTGTCACTGCAATGTTCACAAGCACCAAAACAAATTACTGTGACTTCTGTTGGTGCGGCAGTAATGTTTCTTGAAGTTCTTCAAATGCTAACGAAACGGGCTACCAAGAGGGCCCTGGATTTCTCGATTCCTTGCCAGCATTGTCCGGGTTAACTTTCAGCCAGTGGCAAAGGAAAGCGATTATTTTTGAAGCCCGATCAGGCGGCTTCTCCCGTTCTCCTGAAGAATGTACGAGGCGTATAGTAATTTTTCGCTCCCGGACAATCCCAGACTGCACTCTGCTTTGTTCACCTGAAGCACATAAGCTGCTGGGAGAATGACAGAGTTTGACAGCCGTTTCAGTCAAAGGAACATCGGTTTGACACTCAGATCCAGACATGGACTCAAAACCCATTTCTGCTTGTGGTATGAGAAAGAAGGCGCATTAAAATGAATGGTTACGCTACCTGTTCCATGTGCCGAGTTAAAAAAAAAAAAAAAAAAGATTTTAAGACGAAACGTACACTTGGGCTGTGCGTCCAAAAGAGCAGTTTATTCAATACCAGCTTTCCTGAAGCTATGAACATAACTCAAAATGAAACAATTAATAAAAATTCAAAAGCACTATTAGAAATTTTATAGGGTGTTCATGAAATTCGACTGATAAATACAAAAAAAAAAAACCTTATATTTCCAGATATTTTCCACTGATCTCTCATCAAATTAACAGGTGAGTGTCTATTGCAAGATGCTTCCTTAACCAGACCAGAGCAGGAGAAACTGAAGAAGGCTGTATTGGGATGTGTGTTGTTGACACATTACAACATAACATGTTTGGAAAGAATGGACTGCAACATGCATACCAGCTTATGACACATCTCAACTGTCCACCGTGGACTGCACTGAAGCAAAGCAAAAATAGCGTATCTACACTTCAACACAGCATAATCTCATTTCCACTTAAACTCTGAACGCATGCGGTGTCATCGGCAAGCAGAATGTCATTTCCCATGCCAGCCCCATCACTCACCGCAGCACGCTCGCGGTGTGAAACCGGCGCTTCCAGCCAAAGAAATTCCCATAATGCAGTTCAAACACACAGTAATAATTTTATTACCACACATCCAAGCTGTCCCTGTCCTACACAACTCTATATATTAAACCCAGCCTGACAAGTAGACATAGAACACGAGAAAGACGCAAAATATGGAATTCGATGAAGAGGTTAAGATGTGAGGTCTCTAAGCCTAGGAAATGGATATAGCAAATTAAAACAATGAGTAGAATTCAATGGCAACATCGCCCCTTCCTGAGCAAATCTTTCTCCAACTACCCGATAAGTTGGCAAAGTCAGAAAAGTGTTGGGATCTGTGAAGTTTGCTTGCCCCGCGGTCAGAGGACGACCGGTCACAACATCCCATCCCACCAAAACCAGGGGTTTCACTAGCCGCCCTCCCCGTTCATAAATAAACCGCAGACCGCGCAAAAGCATCGGATGAGCCGCGGAGGCGAATGCAAAACAGGAAGTACGGGTGCAGCCGCGAGTTTAACCGTCGGTCTGACGCCCCCGCCTTTCCGCGTTCTTTATCGCCTCGTTGCTGAAAAGTTTCCATCAAAGCCGAACCCCGGCGCCCTCCATCCCAACCGCAGCGGGCCGGGTCGGACGGAGGAGCGGGCCGGGTCGGACGGAGGAGCGGGCCGGGTCGGACGGAGGAGCGGGCCGGGTCGGACGGAGGAGCGGGCCGGGTCGGACGGAGGAGCGGGCCGGGTCGGACGGAGGAGCGGGCCGGGTCGGGCGGAGGAGCGGGCCGGGTCGGACGGAGGAGCGGGCCGGGTCGGACGGAGGAGCAGTTCTGAAGCTATAGCGGGCGGGACGAGGGGAATAAGGAAGGAATGAGATCAAGCTTCAGCAGATTAATGGCTCCGCGCTCACAGCGCACATTCATAACGCTTCCATTACAAAGTGCTCAGACAACACACACACACACACACAAAAAGAGTCCATCAGGCCTATCCTCTTGAAATTTATCAACAGCTTATCTTATCACAGTCATTTGACACCGGCATCAAATTGGCACTCGAAAGCCGAACTCTGGAAAATTGAGCGAAAACAGTACGAGGTGCGCGCAAACGTTAGGGCCTTTGTAATGCACTTACGATGAGAAAGGACATAGAGGACTCTGATATGTGATGTAGATGTAGACTCTGATAACTGTTTCAGCTCTCCAATGATCCTGTGGCAACAAAGGGATTTGTTCAACAGCCACAATTTCTACATCAGAAGATGACTGAGGCAAAATGGCAGTTTGCACATGGAAAAAAATTTATAATTAATACATGAATACGTAAATGTATTTACGCGTATGTGAATGCATGTGTATGTGTGTGTGTGTGTGTGTGTTTGCATGTGAAAATACTACATGTATATATATTGCATTAAAAATGCAAGTGCACACACATCCATACACACATATCCATGCAAATACACTATATATTGCATATGCGGTGTTATAAATTTTTACCAGTTTGTAGCAGTCTTCTCAGGCAAACGGAGCTGATAAATAGTGGTGTCAGTATGTGTCACACCAACCCAGAAATGCAGCAATAAAGCTTCTGAACAAACAGCTGAAAATTGAGCTTCAGGACACTCAACCCTACACTGTTGTCAATCCCATAATTCCACAAAACAACTCATGTCATTTAATGCCTGTGGCACTGTTGCACCCTCTAATGTGAATGGATTTACTCTTTAGGGATGTTTCAGATCTATATACTTTTGCTCGGAAACTAAATTATGCATATCAGTGATTAACAATGGCAAACGGTCACGTGCACACATGCACGTGCACACGCACACACCTTCAAACGGTTGGTTTTCAAATGTGCTGCATTTTTGCGCTGCTGCACCATCCCGTACTGAATAAACGAAACTATGAAAATAAAACTGCCAATCAGTGAATATAGGCACAGAACTTCTTCCCAAAACTGAGCCTTAAACTGATTTGAGCCTTAAACTGTTAAACTGTAAATCAGCCGCTGGTATTGTCTGTTCAATCAGAAACCCTGCCTTCTGCAATCACCTATCAGTTAGACCGTTTCACAAAAAAAGAAGTATACGGACAGCTAGAAATCACAACGAAGCCATTCTTTAGCACATACGACCTTGATTTCACATCTGCTTCTCAAAAAAATATTTTATCTGCCCTCAACAGCAAATTGTTTTGCCCAACAACATCAGTACATTGAAAAAAGCTCAATTTATTTAACTTTGAGTCCATTATAGTGCACCCATTTTTGAATTATTTTCCTGAGCAAGTGCTATAATCTTTAGTTATATACAATTAGTTTTATTGTAGTCAAAGGATGAATTCCAAGTGGTAGCAGCTTCTGTTCCCTTAAATTTAAAGGGATGGTTCACTTTATGGGGTTTTTTATTGTCCCACAATTTGTGTGTGCAATACAGTAAATTTTGTATATCTACAAAACTTTGATCAACCAACTTTACAATGGCTAATATAAGGGCATTAGGGTTCTCGCAGTTAAAACAAGAAAATACACTTCAGCTTCAAAGCAGACAGCAATGTTATGCATCCAAAGTTGTATGAGTGAATATTAGTCAATTGTTCTCCAAAAAAAGCAACAAAAAAAAAACAAGGACACAAAGTGTCATTGATGTGAAGCACCATGAGTGTTGATAGCTCCCCCTTGTGGAGAATTTTCAGCCTGTCAAAAGAGTGTGTGTGCGTGTGTGTGTGTGTTTGTGTTTGTGACTGAGCGAGTTAGAAGCCAGGTCCCTGTAGTGCTTCACATCTAAAAAGAAAGATGTGTGATCTTATTTTCCATTACAACCTGAGACCTCCAAGACCTAGCTTTAGACTTCAGTCAAACAACCAGATCACTGATTCAACAACTGCAGCCTGTTAGTGGTTTGTCAACATTAATTTTGACCATGTTGGGCCTGTTGCTAGGGCTCAGTCCTTGTGGGGAGAGGGGGGGGGCAGATGACAGGTCATGGGCACAATAAAGTTATTTGGATAGTTTTGAAAATCCAAAATTGTATTCTTGCAGCAGTGGCGGAGGTCACAGACCAACCGACAGCACGTTGGGTGGAGGGGGATTGCGAAGGCTGTTTTACGGCTGGCGCAACATTCTGAGGGCGCTCAGTTCCGAGCAGTAGCGCGCGCTATGACGTCATGTTCCAATTAACTCCGCGCTATTTACGGCCGGTGGTTGGCAGATGCTACCTCACGCCAGGTGCTATCTCCAGAGAGAAATAAAATGCCCGCCCTGACTCACCCTCATTTCCAATGCTTGTAAACAACACCCAGCCAAAAACAATGAAATACAGGCTGTATGATAGTGTCAAGCATCAGAATAATATATCAGGAGGCAGTTTATCTTGTCTTATCCAAATTGACCTGCATTCCTCCAGGCTCAGATACCCGATACAGCCGGGACGTGTAATTTGCATAATGATAGGGCAGGATAGCATTGGGCTTTTAAGGTGATACCAGGACGAGATTTGTTTTTAATTTAACCTGCTATTCGTGAGATTCAGTGACATTGCATGTTTCTTAAGCATGTAATTTATCACTTAACCTCTGCTCCCCCCCCAATACCTCAGCGCATATGGTGCTGAAGCTTTTATACAGTAGACAGTAATGGTCTGAGACAAGAGCTTTTTTTTTTCTTTTTTTTTTTAAATTTGGTACCTCCAAACCCACCCCAATTTGGAACGTTCAATTGGCAAAATATGTGCAAGTGCGCTCATATACGGCTCTGCTGCTTGGGAGAGTGAGTACAACTTGCCGTTCTCCAAAACACGCGGTGCAAGCCAGCTGCTTCTTTTCACACCTCAGGCACAAGCTGCGCTCACATGTAGAGCAGGGGCAGAGGAGACCCCATCATGCACGTGCGCAGAGAACAAGCCACAGGTGCCCGGACAGCCAACAGTGGTCACTCTACCCCACTCTATCTAACACCGCTATCCCCTCCGGCCAAACCCCTCCCATATATCCCTTGGGGGACGTGAAACCAATTTTGTGCCACCCCTGCAGGGCTACCTGCCACAGTCAGCGCTAGCCCGGGCCGAATTTGATCCAGGACCGTAGTGAGTCTTTAACATCAACCTGGGTCTACATGCCATCTGAAAGGGAACAGAACTGATCTAGGCGACATCCTCATTTAGAAGACTGGGAGACTGTCAAGTGAAAAAAACCTCAGAATGGAAAATTTCAAATAAATTCCCCAAAGCAACAGGATGGCAGTGTGGTATAATGCATAAGGAACTGGGCTTACAACCTATAGGTTAAAGGTTTGAACCCCAGGAAGGACACTGTCGCTGTACCCTTGAGAAGGGTACTTAACGTTGTCACAGATTTTCAAACCCGACCCCCGACCCCTGACTCCCCCCCCCCCCCCCCCCCCCAGCTATTTTCCATTGAAACTACTGATATATTGTTCTTGCTTGTTTTCTGTGGACATCTCCCAAATAAGCAAGAACTCTGCATGAAGCTAGCTGGAAAGCTTTACTGTAAAGCTCCCAGGGGTTTTCCAAAGACACGTCTATTCCCAGCTGCCCAGCATCGAATCAGATGGATAAACAGACTGTGAAAGATGTGAGTTTTAGGCTCAGTCAGTCTGTGTAAGACCTCAGATAGTTTCACCAGTGGTGTTTTACAGACACTTACCAGATCGTACGGTAAACAGTTCAGCTATGGACCACAGTCAGTGGACATGTGAAGATCACACAGTACTTATGAGCTCACCTGGAAAACCTTACAATCCAGACCTGAAGCATACTGTATGATCAGAGTTTTGTTCACGGAAAACTACACAAATCTTATAATGGATCTGGGCAGGTACATTTTCAAGTCGAGTTGCCTGGGGGTCCTAAATGCAAACAAAACAATCTCAAGATCTCAGGTGGCTTGTATAAAAAAATGGCCTTATTTGTGAAGGGCATAAACTATTGGAAAATTACAGTCTTAAATGTGTCTTCTTTTCGGTCTATTTTAAACTAGCCCAAAAAATAATGTACTCAACAGAACTACCTGGATGTGCAATAAAAATAAAAATGTTTTCCATTCAAACATTAATTCCGTGAAATAGACGGGTCATAATTTCAAATACAGTAGTCTGTAAGCAAACAGCCTCAAGAGAAACAGAAACTTTATTCAACTTGAAAAGCAAAGAGTCATTAATTGTCAAAATTTGATGCTGATTATTCCTACAGCGGGGCTACACAAGCAACTCTGCATCTTGATTCATGCGACACAGACAAACTAATTAGCGATTATTATGCTTTGCACCAATAACCTCCGAGCAAATCTATCAATCATAATCATTGAAGGGAATAATTTCATTTGTTTATTTATATATTTCTTTTTGATCTTGCCTTCCCAGAGAACCCAATTAGCGTGGCAACAGTCAAAAAGCGAATCGCAATAAGCATTACAGATTATGACTTTAAAAAACGCTCTAAAAGATTAAATGCTCCCAGGTCAGCACATTTATGATATATATAAACGTATATTAATACAACTAGTTATTCTATGAATATACTATTCATCTCTTCAACAATAAAAGTTACTATGTGTCTACTGGCAAAAGGAAACCCCATTTATTTACATCCAAGTATAATATAATTATGATACATTAATGTTTCCAGACACAAGGAAACATTACTTAGCTATGTCTGAGAAAGGGATGAATGACATTGTTACAAATATAACACTACCCTATATAGTTTTCACCTCAGCTTTTTAGAACTCTGATTAGTTTATTACCCCTAATAAAAAACATTTTTCCAAGGCGTTACACAGGTATTCATACAAACGCTTACCTTGTACACAACCACCTCAGTGCATTGCTTTATTCTGTCTTTCATGCAGACTTCTAGTTTCATATTTTTAATGTGGAAAAACTCAGTGGGCCTACTTAAGCTGCAGCTGGAACACAAATAATTATTCTCAAATCAATCTTTAATGAGGTCACCATAATCAAATTTGCTCAAATGGCTTCGCCTAACAGTGCACATTTGCAAAGACGAAAAGTTTCTCAAAACCTGATTAAAACTTGGCTAAAAAAGCTCTTATCCTCTCTTCTATAATCAGAACAAGCAAACAACAAAGTACAATTGTAGCGCAACACATAGCGTACACTTAATAGAACTGGAACTGTGTGCCGTTCTTTCATTCTCCAAGAACAGTCTTTTTGTCATTTGATTAATTTGATGAAAGAACGCAAGACTGCGTCTTTCAGCTCTTTTATACTAAAGCTGTAGCTTATCTGCCAAAATCCTTAACTTATTGGACTTTCGCATTGCCATCGGTGACAAGGTGACATCAGCACCATGCCCTTAACCAAATACAAAATCTCTTTGGAACATTAGGGCATGGCAGGCCACCCTGTTGCCATGGTTGCTGTTTGAATGAACACTATCTTCCTTTATGCACAATACAAATGGAGGAGAGGTGTAAGCCACTTGACTCAAGGGCACAAACCTTACAGTAGCTTCAAAAATGACTGATAAAAATGACCTGATAAAAATGACTTGATAGAAATTATTTTTTAAAAAGGCAATGTAGAATAAACAGTGGTAAACAGCTAGATTATACACTCGTGAAATGGGAAAAATATATTATTGAGTTCTAATACAATTTCTCAAAGTAAAACAAGCAACAATTTAATTTTCCAAAGAGATAAGCGTGAACATGACTGGCTTCACTGTTTTCCGTACTTTATGTACTTTACTGGCCAGGAGCGATTTCTCCAAGCAAAATGTCTTCTAAATGATTCTCTCTGCACTTTAAAACTGCTCTCTCCATTTCAAACCATAAGCTTTGCACCAGTTTCAAGGTTGGAGACTGAGCCTTTGCAAAATAGTAATGGTCAGTAAATAGTGTGGTCAGTTAACCACTTTTTGATTGATTTTAAAGTATGCTTGGATCATTGTATGCAGGAACCATAGATACAAAACAACCCTAGAACTTCAGGATTAAAGACAACGACAAAAAGAACACAAAGTCTGCACAAGGCTGATTCTGAACATAAAGGAGTGTAATCATCAGCAGCCTCAAAATGGTGTCTCAGCTGTCTAGCAAAGACTGCACAGTTGTGCCTCCCGGTTCTCTATAGGACAAAGGCAAGACACGCAATTTTTTATATGCACATTTTATATATCCTGTTATCATGGTTCGAAAAGGATGAACCAGTTTGGAAGAGGTGGCCAAAAATGACTCAGTAGCTTGAAATCACATTTTGCGAGATTCCGTTCCCGGAATACATGAAGCAATTTATGTCAGATCCCCTTTGTGAAAGACATTTCAATCTAAATGGGGTTTTCAGGGTAAAACAAAGGATAAATAAAATAACTGCATTTGCAGTTCACGGTATCCATACATCAGCATGAATTCAGTAAGTTATTCACACGAGTGTGGCCCAGCGGTTTTGCTTTTCAGTCACCTGCTTTGTTTCAGCGCTTGTCACAGTAATTCAGTGGAGACAGGTACACTTTTCAGGATGTAGGAAAATATGGGACGCTCAGTAAATCTTTGGCTGAAATATAGGACGTCCCACCTAATACGGGACCGGTGACAGCCGTACCTGAATTGGCCAGCAGATTTATAAGCCACCGCTGACATGAAACATCAAATACTGTGGCACCGCTGCCAAGTCCTGGCATCAAACTCAATTCAAGTAAACTACGCTGTACTGTTTTTTTTATAATTGTGATACATAATTCAATGCCACCTGCTCTCATCTAATACTTGCTCAAATCTTTAAAAAAAAAAAAATTTTAAAAAGTAGAAATAAAGAAATGTGCTGCTTTCCTTAGGTTGAAATGAAAATGTGGTGGCTCACAGGAACCAATTTTCACCATCCTTTGGGCCTCAGGTTTTTTGTATTGTATTCTACATGTTTTACACATTAACTCAGCTCATACAAAGGACCGTTGAATCCTTTTGTCGTAGAATAAAATATAATACATCAACTATTTTGGCTTTTTGAGCATTTTGAACAACGTTAACAAGACATCTGTCACTTGCATCAACAGTACCTGTTCCATTTGCACAATGTCTCTCTGGATTACCAAAATAGCTGTCAAGCTTTTGCAAAGAGGTTGCAGACAGCAGCTTGGTTAGCCTAGCACCATTGCTTTCCAGCCTTAAGCAGAGATAATTAAACAATGGCACATTCTATCCATTCACAGTACAGCGCTAGTCCAAGACCCAATAACAACTACAGTATTACTGTAATGGCTGACACTGCAAGTATCCTAACCATAACAAGAAGTGAGCTATTAAACTGAAGACACTCCTACTCAGAGCCCGCCCTAGACTTTTTGGGGCCCTGAGTCAAAAAATAATTTGGGGGTTCCTCCAAAACATTGGCAACTTCTGATTCTTTTTTTAATCGATCTGTCAAAGCAAGGTGAGAAGGAGGGGCCCTAGGCACAGTGCCTGATCTGCCTAGAGGGAGGGACGTTCTCCTGCTACTCTTGTGGTGAGCACACAGGCTATACATTTTCTCCAGCAAAACATTTCTGTAATAAAACCCTGGGTTTGTAATTGGGGATAGCTTTTACAAGATTAATTTCATGGACCTAAGATCAAACATTCACACAGGAAATAATCAGTTGTAAAAGAGGTGTAAGGCTCAACCTATCAAAGATGACCCTTAGGCAAGTGCTTAACGGTCGGTCACATTTGATGAGTGGGTTGAAATCCCTTGTTTGTCTAAGATAATGGTGGATGTTCATATTTAATAAGTTGTGACAGCTGGATCAACGCTTGTCAATCACCGAGCTGCCACTGGTCCATTGTGAATTGAGTCCTGAAAAAGTTCAAGATCCAAATTAAAGTTTTCTTGCAGTGACTTTCATCAGCAACCAAGCTCTTGACTGCCCCAGCACATGATAGACTAGGGGAGCTTTGTCCTACACAGGATGTACCTCATGCTGCATGGTTCAGTTTTTGAAAACTTACTGAACTAAGGTTAATACTTAAGCCTAAAAAGTTTATTTTATCAGCAGGAGCATGGAGAGGCCTATTCACCCATAGTCTGGCTATAGAGCCCTATTTACCCAAGGGCTGTTATAGAAGCCTGATCACCCACAGGTCTGGGGAACATATCCAGTTTCGGTGCTTATTTAAGCAGTGTACAATTGTTTGAACTCATAACTCTTTTTTCCTTTTTATTATAACTAAATATACAAGGAGTAAAGATAAAAACAATGATGTACAGGAAAAAAAAAATTCAAAGTGAGCTATTTTTGTTTACCGTTTGAAAGCCTTCGCCATGCACCTGCGAACCATCTGCCCATCTCTCCAAAGGCAGAAGCATGTATTTCACATGTGAATAATGTGGACAACAAGACCCTAAGGAGCCTTTAACGAGCCAACAAATAGCAGGTAGGGCTCCTCCGCACTGCCGGGTCCAGAGAGAGGGTAACACCACGCTCTAACAGCACAGGAGTGGCTCATTATCACCTAAGCACCGAGAAGCTGGAGGTGCGATTGCTAACAAGAACAAGCTAATTAGCGCAGACACAGAAGCTGTGAGGACAAAGACTACTACCTTTTTTTTGAGGTTTAAATTTTTTTTCCCAACCGCAGCGAACGAATACGGAAACCGTGACAAGGCTAGCCACCGCTTTGCACTTGTGAGAGCCGGAGCGCCAGACTAGACGGATTTATTTTCAAAGAGTAAAAAAACAGGCCTTGCATAAATGCCACGGCTTTAAAGGAAAGAGTCCGGAAAGGCGACGCAAAGCCATACCCCTACGCCGCTTTCCTGAAAACAGAGCGGGCCAGGCTTTCCCCTCCGCCCACTGTTAATCAGGAGCTAACTACACTGCGACCGGGTGTGTAATTGGTTTCACCAATCAGACGGCTGTTACACAGCACATCAAACGCTGATATTTCAAACAATAACGGCTAACTGTGAAGAGAACATGATTATACGCTTGTTAACACAGAATTACAGGTAGTCGGGTATTAAATGAAAACAAGTATTAAGTATTTGGGCAACCACCTTATTTGAAAAACCTGGCAGTTCTTGCCTCAGGTTAAAATTTGCATCCAACTGATGTGCCGCTGCTTGCAGGTTTTACCTCGCACTATGAATTAGCAAACTCTCCTCAGCAACAGGGAATTGGGAATGTCCCCTTCTACAGATAAGGCTGTTCCTCAAGTTTGTGGCCTCCGTCTGCATGGATTTGAAACATTTACGTAACTACATCCATGCAAGTTATTTTCCTTTGAGGACTTGAAATGTGTTTTTGCGAATGCAGTCACGTATCTGTCACATGTAGACACAAACGGGGGCCACCAATCAGTGAAAATCATCCACAAGTCTGCTGAAGGTGGAACAGGCAACGATTCCCTGAGGCTGGAGAGAGCCGGTAGAAGGGACTCCGCTTTTATGTTCCAGGGTTGTGATGTCCACACATTCCTTCAGAGTGCAATGTAGAAATGGCAGGCAATGGAACTTCAATGTTCCAAAAAATATTAAATGTAAAATGTAAAATGTCGGCTTGAAAACCTAGTAGCTTGTGTTTTGTACACATTACTACCACAAGAAATGCAAGTAACAATCTATATTAAGGTTTCTTCATTTTTTTCTTAGTTGTTCAGCTGAACATGTTTACAATTCAATTTGTCTACGTATTAGGACTGCAATGTTATAGAGCGATGCATCAAACATATAATGCTATGGGTGTTTTTTTAAATCTGCAAACGATGAAAAACAAATATTTTGTTTTTTCCTTTAAAAACCACCATTTCCCTCTAGTTCTCTGCTTTGTCAAATCTACTTCAGCTAAACTTTGTGGAGCATTCACCACTTCCCCTCAGATAAAACGTCATGTACAATATGGAACCCTCAAAGAGGCTCGGGGTCTAAGGAACAAATAGGAGCCAAAAAGAAAACAGCAAGTAGCGCCACTATGCACTGCTGGAACTAGACAAAGAGGGTGGCTCCACACTCAGCGTGGTCCAAGGGCAGAGGAGGGCTTTATTATCAGTGCCCCTGTGCCAAGCAGCTGAAGGTGCGATTACTTCACATGAACAATCTCATGAGGAGAGTGAGGGGAAGCGTTGAGCACAGGGCATCGAAATGTTTTTTTTTTTTTCATATTTAAGTTTCTCAGATTAATTTCTTTGACGTGACCCCTTCGATTCACCCCGTACGCCGCAGCAATGCACCAGTGTGTTACTTTTATTGCGTGCTGAACACACGCGCTGCTGCATGTCCCTGCAAAGCAATGTATTCTTTTTAAAAGTTGTGTCACAACATGCCTCCTTTTAAATAACTTTCAAGAAAATCCACTTGGTATAGAAACGTTGTCACACAAAAGGAGCAGAGACAGAGACGGTGTGCGAACGCATTTTATTTGCATACTTCATATTCCAAATTTACATTTCATACATATCTCCTCTCAGCCGAGACCCTAGAACACTGGAGTGGCATGCACACCTTTTTTAAGTTCAGATATGTTCAGTTTTTTTTTTTTTTAAACCGAGAAAAGATTACGACGAAAAGGACAAAACAGCGTATATTATTGTAGGCCAGTTCTAGAGGGAAATGGGTTCGCTAAATAATAAAAGACTGGATGAAGGTTATTGCAGGGAATGCAATCAGATTTAAATTTATCAACACCTGAAGCAAAATATATGTGGCACATTCACAGAGAAAGGGCAAAATGTAGGATAGAGAGAAGAGATAAGTACGGCACACTAATAACTGAGGACATCATGGTTTTTAATGCATCTTGTGTGTTTCTCTGGGAAAATAAGGTCAGGAGAGGGCTGTTCAGTTCCACTTACCATGTATGTCACTGTTCAATTGTTATGACAAGCTAGCCTGCAGTTCACGCTCGTATATTATTTTCTAGACCACCTATATCAAGTTCCATATCGGCCAGCATTTTGAAAGATTAGTACAACAAAGATAAAGATGCTGATATTACAGAGAAGACAGAACAGCCCTAAGTGTCCTTAAAGTTACACGACAGGAATGATACCGACTCCCTGTCATTTCAATTTGACGGATTTGCTTTGAATTTATAAAAAGCTAAAAAGAAAAAAGGAAAAAAAACAATCACTCCTCTTAAATGCAGAATTTCACAAGAACCACAGCATGTCTCCATTATCCAAAAAGGATGCTAATCACATGTCTCTGTGATTCCGCGATGCCGAGGAACCAATATCGAGACGGCAATACTTCTGAGGGGCACATCAAGACCAGAAAAACAACGCAGGTATTGGATCTTAATCCTCAAAGAATTCCCCCGGGCGCATAAAAAGCACACGTATTCCGGCGCTCCACAAAGGAGTTGAAAGGAATACGCAGATTAGTCCAACAATCTCTTGCTGGGGTCTCTATTGAAAAAGCCCGAGGCATTGTAATGCAAACAGGCATAAAAAGCCGACAACAAAGGCACATCATCTGATGTTTCTATTTTGCGTTTCACACATTCCCGCCCCCCCCCCCCCCCACACCCCCACCTCCCCCTTTTTCTACCACTTACAAATGCCATAACAGTCGCTTGATAATAAAGCTTGGATAGGTGGGCTGACAGCTCGGTGTGAAACGTGTTAGTTTTTCGGAGGAAGAAGTGTGTCGCCCAATATCAAGACTTGCGACCGTTTCAAGACTCGTGGTGACGGGGATTAAAATGGAATGAACGGGGGCCATAAAAAATAATAATACAATAATAATGTGTATAAATAATAAATTACCTCAAGGCCTTAGCTGTAATTACCCCCCAGTGCTGGAAGGTGGAGCAGAGTTTATGCAATAACCTCAGCACGTCCGTCTGTCTGTAAGCAGCCTGTGTGTATGTGATCAGTTTGTCTGATCGTCTGCCTCTGAGGGAGATAACTACAAAGGTTATGGACACACTCGGATGAAATCAGCCAAATGCCTAGGGAAGTAATGAATCGATTGTAGTTACGGAAGAAGAAGAATGTAGCCCATTCCTCTGAGTCGTTCTCTGTTTTCTGTTTTAATCCTTCCTTTTAATCTTTCCTTTAATAGCAAAGATGCTTGATTCCATGTAGTGGTTAGGTTTTTACCAAGTGCAACAGATATCTGAATGTTTTTCTCTCATTTTCAAGTCGATCTTGACATTTTTGAGAGTGATGACTCCTTAATTTTTTCCCTCTCCTATACAGGTCATGTTAATGCATCCAAGACAATTAGCCTACTGAAACTACCGCAATCAACTGGCAGCCAGCCCATATTAAAAAAAGGCTTTGGGAAAGGCTGTAAATGAGAGCTAATCTGTTTACCTCAAATTAAGAAAATCTGTAAACACAGAGCAATGGTGACCATATTGTTTCTGTTAACAACCACCATTAAGTCAGCAGTGACAACAACAAAACAAATATGTAAACACTGACATACTGTACTGTTTGATCTCTGTGTGTTTGAATGTGAGTATAATGGAGACACATGCAAATTTCCAAGTGTGAGGTCACTGGGTCTATGTGCATGCATGGCAATGGTTTGTCATCATGATCATACAATAGATCACAATTAGCCATTTCAGGTTGAGGAGATTTAAAAGCCTAATGGGTTCAATATAAGTATCAATAGGGCTGGAAGCGTCCCAATATTTCTTTCAGCCACCCTGAGTCAGTCTGTTAGGCTGTGCTGAGTGCCTGCAGTTCAGAGTGAGTCTGTTAGGCTGTGCTGAGTGCCTGCAGTTCAGAGTGAGTCTGTTAGGCTGTGCTGAGTAGCTGCAGTTCGGAGTGAGTCAGTCTGTTAGGCTGTGCTGAGTAGCTGCAGTTCACAGTGAGTCAGTCTGTTAGGCTGTGCTGAGTAACTGCAGTTCGGAGTGAGTCAGTCTGTTAGGCTGTGCTGAGTAGCTGCAGTTCACAGTGAGTCAGTCTGTTAGGCCGTGCTGAGTAGCTGCAGTTCAAAGTCAATGAATCTGTTAGGCTGTGCTACTACTGTGCTACAGACATGGTGGAACATAGAAACGCTGATTACAATCTGTTCTTCACATGTCACTAGTACAATGACTGAGGACTGTAAAATGAACATCGTTGTTAGAATTATAGTTGCTGACAATTAAGCAAAGGCCGTAACCCGAACAACTTGAATATCTAGCCCTGTGTATGATATGCCAAGGACTTTCTGTCTGATATACAGAAATTATTTATTCTTATGCTTGTTATTACCTGGACAGCCGATATTATCCGTGTGCAAAACTGGATATTTACTGAAGAAGTTCAGGTGAATCATTTTTCTGAAGGGAAACCTGAAACCTTAATTCAGGTTGAGGTGCTTGACCACTGCCTCGTTAAATCAGTCTTTACTGTGATTGTAAAGTAAGAACCATCACCTATGCAGGAGCCTGGCTGCTCTTTCCCCACCCATGTGTCATAAACTTACAATAGTGTGCATAAACCTGAATATGTGTTCCCAAGTCTGGTTTGTTTCACAGATGTCAAAGCCTTTTTTTTCATGAAATGTGGTCTACTTCACAGCTGGTGAGAAAGTACTCCGCACTGATTCACTTCAATTCCCAAAGGAATAGGGTGGATGTGTGTGCATCGGGGTGGTATGAGGTGATGACAGAATTACTGATGTGCTATCCAAAACAGTTAGCGGACACACGCAAAACCGTTTGGCAGAATTTGTGTACAGCGAAACCAGACAAGCTATGACATAAAATGTTAACAACAAACACACTTAGGTTCACACACCTGTTATTACTATAAAGCAGAGGTGAAAACAACAGGAAACTTCAAAAAAAAAACTCACCAATGTCAAAACGACCAGATGATCATTTATATGATCTCTGTTATCAGTATTACGACAGATAAAATGTTCTCTATTAGAATCAATCTCAGAGTTGACTCAACACTAGAAGTTTCAGTGTGTGGACTCCTCATTAACACCACAGAGAATCTTGGTGAGCGGTCAAATTAACAGGAGAATATAGGCTATATAGCAGTGACAGGCATTTAAAAAATGCTAAATTTGCTTTAACATGCTGTGTCTTTTCCCTAAGCTTTAAAAGCCAGGAGGCTATCATCAGACACCTGGCAGAACAACAGAAAGACAATCGCTGCAGGGGACGTTAGAGCTGGGACAAATGGCGGCCATTCGTTTTGATGTAGTACAACCGCCACTCATTAAGGATCATGTCATTGTGCTTGCCACTGCCAATATTTATTCATCACGTTTTCCAATTGAATGTCTGTGCAGCCCGACGGCAGACAGAGCATATGAATATTTAATAAAAGTCCTCTGGACTCCAGCAGTTCCAGTCGCTTCCCGCAAATCGATATGAACATAATAAATGCAGGGCCTCTTGTGATCCCCATCCTCCTGCGGATAAACTGTATGCAAATGACTGGCGCTTCATCGTCATTCCGCAAACGTTACCTGAGACGTGTCAAAACCGTGCTCGGGCGAGGTGAAGGCTGATCCCTCCCAAACGTATGTGAGGCCTCCAGGTCCCCGGCGCCTGTGTCTGAACCCGACTGCGCTCATCTGTTCCGAGTCACAGGCATGTTAGCCTGTGTTAAAGCGGTGCCTGTGTGTGTCGCCGTGGCATTGTTTCCGCGGTTTTGTAAAACGCAAAAAAAAAATAAAAAAATAAAAAAAACAGTTCTGTCTTCGGTTCGGTTTCTGTCCATCTGCCAAGCAGATGAAACACGGGGAGCCCGAATCTTGGGGGGTCGCTGAACCTTCCAAATCGACTACCTGATACCTGCAGGCAAAGTGGGCATAGTCCTCGCTGTACTACTGAGAAAGCCAGGCAACTCCTCGTAGAGTTGGCGAAGAAAGAACCATAACCATCAAATAGAGCCTCTGGGCAACTTTCCAAAAGTTTCTGGAGGAACATATGGTTGTTCCTGTGTTCCGTCTCAAAATTCAAAGGTATTTCTTCGGAGAGAGGCCGTATACTATTGATCCACGTTTTACAGAAGACAGACAGCCGGATGCAACAAACAGAACAGAAACAGAAGCTTTTGTGGCTTTCGCTCATACAAAGCAGTCCGTCTGTAAATTGAAATTGAAGCCTACTAGACTAATTACATTATATTTTTCATGCTCTCACGATGAACAACAACAAAGCTACAAATAATGCATTTTGTTTACCCACAAAAAAATCTTTTTTTACCAAAGGCTAAACCATTATGGTAAAAGCACCTTGAGTAGTCCTCTGAAAAACATCAGAGCATGCCCTTGTAAATATGGTTGATAAAAGCTATTACAAATTTTCATAATCTCCAGTAAACAAAAACACTGATGATTAACTTGAGCCAAGATTGAAAGGCTTCCATATTCTCTTTTCGATGCTGCTTTGTTCTGAAATTTGACTTAAAAGTAAAGGCAAGCATTATCTCCATTTCTAACTATTTCAGTTGGGTGTGTTTTTTTTAGTAATTGCTGACCTTACCAAACTGTGTTTGTGAAGAAAAAAATAATTGCTTCTAACTGCTTGTTAAAGTAAAGGACAAGTGTTGATTGAACCCCAGCTATTGTCTATCAGCTGCTGTCAAGTTTATCTGAAGTGGACACGGAAGGTCCATGCTTTTCATAAGAGAAAGTATTTAAATATAGTAACACAGGAAAGACAGATTTTGTATGGACTGTGAATGATCATAACAAAAAGACAAGGCAATCTCATGCCACAACAACCACACATTCTTTGAATCAATAATTCACCACTCTTAAAAATAAATGGCTTCAATTTAGTCAAAATTTGCCTAAAACAAAATTGGCAAACTGAGTTTGTGGAAAAATTGTAACACTTGCCTTTTATTGAAGTTAAGGATAAATGATGATTAAATATAAATTTAAATTTAATATGTCATTGATTGGTCTCATAGATTTTACAAACAGAACAGCTATCTATGTGTCCACTGGATAAACAATTCTGTTGTTTATATTATATTTATCTTTCATCATTGATTTATAATTGGACATAAACTTCAAATGGACATAATCGAAAGTATGAGCTTTATGGCACACAAAAATCTACCAGAAATTTAAAATAGTGAAAAAAGCCTTAGCTCAGTGTTGAGTGTACCATGCACATGCTAAGTAAATGGTTTATCACCAAGTTATCTTCATTGGCACATAACAGATACTCTATGTATTAAACTGAAAGGGCACTGAATTTAACTGCTACTGTTTCATGCTTTGCCCTTAAATTTGAGAGGGAAAAAATGAACACCTGTTTGTATCTATTTGACTGCAATATAGTACTCAAAGTACCCAAACTGAGCATGTGAAAAAAGTGTAAGGCTTGTGTTTACTTGCGAGTCAAAGTTTAGTACAAAGGTTGACTGAACACTGTCCCTTTTCTTTTGCCCCTTGATATGGTTGGGTCCTCCACAAGGAGGGAATCTTCCCAGATTCATCAACCAGTGCTTGAACAGAGCAGCCAATGTAACAATGTAAGTGTGGTTTTCCCCAGCTGAATCATTTCTGCTAATTTCCCCTCAAACTCCAGAACTGTGCACTCGCCCATTTCCAAAACTGAGAGGCTTTGAAACCTTGTTACTGTAAGATTGTATTCCAGATAGATAATGGGCCAAGGATAACGGTCTCTTTGGTACACTTCTGACTCTTCAATTAAGAGTTTCAAAATAACAGCACAACAAGTCAAGCAGAGCTACTGTACAGAGTCATCGGGGAAGTGGCGGAAAGACATGAAAGGAGCAGCTCAATTTTCATAAGAACAAAATTTAAAAGACGGAATTTCCATACTTAAAATGTAGGTTTCCCGTTTCACGGCATAATTGTACACCCAAACAGCAACGCGCGGTAGGCTGTATTTCTTTATTTTTTTTTGCAAAAGTAACTTTGTGCATTGCTTTGTCAACGAATAAGAAAGGCTTTATTCGTGTGCTGATGGCAGTAAGATAAACCGCCAATATAAGCGTGACATTTAAAGTGAGAGTACAGAGGAGGGAAGAGTAAAGTTTGCTCATAAAATCCCCGGGGCTGCACATTGGTATTCAGTGGGCAGCACAACTGTAAGCCCTGGTATTATGAGGATTTCTGAGCACAGAACTTTGTGCAGATTGGATCTTTCAGATTAAAAGCCCACCCCCCCCCCCCAAAAAAAAAAGAAAAAAAAGACAGCCGTTTCCATATGGATCATGCCCGGTTTACTGGTTTGTGTGTAATGAATATGAATTTAAATGGGGTGGCTCCCCATCGGTGGTGATACTGATCTCAGCCCAATGACAAGTGTACCCTATAGCACGCATCTCATATCTCTGATGCATCGAAATAAAATGAGAAATTATATCTGATGTATAGTGATTTTTGCAAATTAATGCATTAACATTATATTTAATGCATGAATACTCAAATCTGGCCATCAAATTCCAAATCTGGCCTTGGTTTTATTTTCTCCCAGGTATTTAACTAAACAATTAGTGCTACTGATTGGCCAGACTGCATTCACACCTGACTCCCAGGTAAAGGGAGGGTGGAAAACCAACAGTTTTCTGCCCTGGAGGATGGTGATCAGAGTAACAGAAAATCTACTTCAGGATATCAGGACAAATCACTGATTGATTATATTAATCAGAAATCAATCATTAATTAAAAAGAAATAAACGTCTTTTTAATTTTGGGCAAGACTTGATATCTGCAGTATGGCAATACTGAAGTACCACATAATTAATGACAAATGGGGAATTAGTTTGTGGTAACAGACAGTTGTGTGCTCCCATCATAAATGGTATTTAAAAAATAAGTTTTAAAACAGGAAGAGAGAGTGTACACGGAGTTTAGCCCAGGCTTGGCCAGGTTTTATACCATAGGCCAGCTTGGACTCAGAAAGCATAAAACCTCATTCCCTACACAAAGAACAACAGATGGGAGCTGTCTGGTTTTAAAGTACCCTTATGGCTAAATCTTTAGCCAATAAGGACAAGAAAACCTGGAGAAAACCAGAAATTTTATATAGTTTTGAGGACCTGCAGCCTGGAAAGATAAGACTTTCATCTTTCGTCTTTGAAATTACTTTCAGGGCAGAAAATGTGGCAGTGCATGAATAAATCAGCAGCCTAAATGAGCACACGAGGGTCATTTGGAGTTTGACTGTGTTTCGTTTAACCTTATTACTCGGTCTTCAGTAAATAATTTGACATTACACTACTTGTTTGTTTGCTTTCCAGATGCCCTTAACTGCTCATTCTAAAAGCACATGTTTTGCGAATTCAAACTGCTGTCGGCATATATTTACTGATGCAACACCGGTTAAGCTGAATACCTTTTGTTTCAAGGGCAATGGCCAAACTTCCTCTAAATGATTTTGTTCCTTAGCCACAATGCAAATGAATATTATACAGAATGCAACAGTATATTTATGATCTATTTATGAAAATAGGCCATATGAAATGGTTTACTGGAGCACATTAAAAATCAGTGATAAATGCAGTTTATACGATTCATTAGGAACGAGACTTCAAACTCGGGGAAAAAAGTCCACCGTTGAGGTGAAATTAGAAAAAAAAAAACTGCAGTACAGGGCGGTCACAGTGTCCGCAGGTTTTTGTGTTTTCATTTCAATCAGCAGCCAATTTATCCCTGGGAACCAAACCGTGAGGATCCAACAGCGATCAATGACTTAAATTAAGCACTTAAGTGCTGAAACACACCGAACACCAGATGCTGTGGCCTTCCAGGACACAAGTGTGACACTTCTGCTCTGAGTGACAGTGTGTACATTTCCCCTTTTCAACAGAACAAAACGCATTACCTCTGGGACACATGCACATGTTTACAAAGTAGAAAACAGGCAACGATGTAAATCTCCACTTAGCATAAGCCAACAATTCCACATACAGGAAGGAGGAACACATTTTTGAAAAAAGACAGTCACTATCTTAATCTTGACTATCCATAAAGACCAAACTTCATCAAATAACACAGGACAGGCAGAGAGACGAGATTCGGACTGATACCAGTAAAAGGCATTCATAAATCAAATTTCATAACTAAACTGAAAATGCCATGCACATAATGTCGCTGCAGACCTTCCAGAATGTTCCCTGTTGATCTTAATGATACAAAATCAAAAGGTTTCATCAGATGGCTGTGAATAAAACATCACATTTAATGCCGGCACTTCCAATTAGCAATGCCTGGTGGAGCCGTTCCGATCGTGCGTCTGGGGAAAATGGGGCTCGCAGGCACAATGGCTGCAGATGCTGAAGGGCCACCGGCACCGAGCGTGAAAAATAAACAGAAAAAACCGCACGAACCGGTCAGAAGCGCGGCCAGACAAATGGCTCACATCCTGCGCAATTATAAATGCAGTCAAGCTGCCAACAGATAAAGAGCTGGACAAAGCCAGAATGAACCAATCAACCCTGGAAGGGTTAGCGACCAACATTCATGGCAACTCCAATTTTCATGCTCTTAATTCCTAAATATTTTCCCACTTTTCTTTTCATTTTTTTTTTTTTTAACATTCATTTAAATGAATCTCAAGCTGTGGCATGAATTACGTGTTAGACGACCATGGTTACGGTACGGCGGACCACAGGCTCATTGTTCTGAGAAGAGCCCCTTGGTGAACTCTCGATCATACGTGCAATCGTCCCCTGCCGACTGCCTGTTCTTTCTAGCCCTGTCGTCAGCTTCGCATTGAGCTGTGACACTTCAGCGGGGCATCTAGACGGGTCACCCCAAGGGCGCGCACCGGTCCGCTTTGACACGGGCCGTCTTCCTGAAGCCCGTCCCCGTTCCAGATTAAAAGCCCTGGAAGCGGCTGAGCCTCCGCAAAGAAAGCCGAGCGCTGGTGCGGTCTCGTCACCGCCGCCATGGGGGTGTGGACCTCGGCTCACGCGCGCGGCGTCCCTTCGTCTCTTGCTTCCCTCGCACAGTGCGGGTGGTTGTTTTCCTCTAGCCAGCCGCCACGGGGAGGCCTAAGCTGCTTCTCAGGCCGCGATCGATTTTTGATTTTCCTGTCTTTTCAGAGACACAGACGGAAGAGGCCAAATCGCACTGTCGGTCTCTGAGGGAGTCCGCGATTGGCCGCGACTGGCCCTCGGTCACTTCCTCTGTGGCCCCCGCTCGCGCCCCGCCAAGCAGCTCAATGCCATCTGCCCAACAGGCAAAAAATTATTGAGTGCTGTAGTCTTTCAGGAGCTGAGACAGGAACCAAAAAGTTTGTTGTTGCACCCTAGAAAAAGTTTCATTGCAATTTAAATTCAAGCACTTAGCTAACACTCCTACAGTAACCAGAGCAACTTCTACATTATTTTACAAACACTTGTGCATTTGGAAATTCTGTTTGAGTATGCTAGCTCACCAGTAGAACAGCAGTGGTCCACCTGGGAATCAAATCTACAACTAGCCCAGTTCCCTAACCATTATGATACACGACCACCACAGGAGTAAGGTTTAGACATGGGATCGCAGTACAGAAAGTTCCTGGTTGAGCACCTTGCACCCCCAGCACCTTGAGGGGGGATGTTTTGAGGGTCGGCCACCCTATGGACTGCGCCAAATGGTGTCCTGAGTTGCTCAACTCAAAAAATGTCTTCAGCAAAACTCCAGCTTTACAAACAGGTGTGGAATATGTGGGATGCAACAACGCAAATATTTGAGAAAAAATAATGCAGAGAGCTAAACTGAAGTGGGTTCCTTTTATACCCTGTGGCAGTACAAAGCCTGGTTTCACCCCACAGATCTCTCTAAAGCAGAGATCGGCAGACACGGAGGGAGGTTCATCTTCACAAACAACTACAGCCAAACATAGGCTGAGTGGTCCTCTGTTTTTCTCTGATTGTTAAACCGCAACTGAAAGACAATATGAGTCATTTGAGTAATTTTGCAGGCAAACAAATGTCAGGGAATTATCAGGGGAGGGACGCGTACTGAATTGCAGTGAAAATTTGGCCCCCTGTGGTGCTTTTATCTAGAGATGTGCAGTCAGAATACAAACGTTTGGTACGATCACGCACCGCTGCTACCTACATGCCTCAAAAGAAGAGGAAAACACATATGCTGCTGCGTTACCGTTTGCTTAAAAGTTCCAATTGTATTCGCAGTGGAACATTTAATGTTGCTGCAGTATGAACCCAATGCCTGGATGAAATCTGTATTTGTCCTTAAAAGATGCGTAATGCAAGTCAGAGTGTAAGGACCTCAAATCCTATCATCTTTGACATGCAGATTATCACTAATGCAGTTTGGAGGCTAAATGCCATCTCACTCAGAAGCTGTTTTTTAACCAGCAACGCCCTGTGTAGCTGACATTTATTAGGTTTCCAGCTCCAGTTAGTCCAGAATTATAGCAAATGCTTTGAATATATTTTAAGGGAAACAATACCTAGCTTGCTACATTCATATTTTCATTACTCACACAATGGTCATACTGATATTTAATCACTTCGGACTGAAAGAGACTATGGCAGCTGGTTAATGATCTAATGTAGCTATCTATTCATTCAAGTAATCCAATCCGTTTCCTGCTTTTAATAGTCACTGAACTCAACACATCAAACAAATTATTCTCTGTTTCTATCCAAAAAGTGAACAAATCCATGTTTCTCCAAAAACACCCACTTATATCTACATTTTCCTTTTCACGACGGCCTGCAAGCCCGATGTCCCAATACGCAAACCAAAAGAAACCCGCACTTACCAGCTACAGGTGACTCCCAAAATTAAGGAAGCACCAACCACAGAACTCTCCGTAAAGTTCTGAAAGAAAAGCTTTATCAGAACATTCTAATATTAAGGAATTCCCACAACTGCATAAAGACTTCCTTGGATTTGTTATGATAAGGCTGAGGACATGAGACAGAATACCAATGCACTTCTGTAATACCAACTAATGGCAAAACCAAATTCAGGACCTCAAAGAAGCAGGAGCCAGCACTGGACATATAGATAAAGAGAAGGGATTTTTCTGAGTAATATATCTCCGGCTCTATTAGACTATGATATGTTAAAATGTCAGGCGAGTCTCTTGAGTAAGGGTGTCTGATGAACAAATGAACGCTAAAAACTTCAACACTCGGCGCATGACAGTGTATCACAGAGATACATTCTGATTTATGGAATGGAGTCTTGAAAGCAGGAACACGGGTCTTCAGAAGATTTGACATTTAAGATTTGCGGGGTGCTAAAGCCGTGCCAAAAAAGACCAAACTGGAGAAAGCATTCAATTTCGCAGGCCTCGAAACCTTCCAACGAAACGGAGTAACCTGTTGAGCTGTGGGGCCCACTTGGAGAACAGGCCACCCATTATCAATCACTGACTATAAATACTTGGTTGTCAATCTGAAATACGTACTTTGGTTAAAAAAAAACAAAAAGCAAACAAACAAACAAAAAAAAAAACAAAACGGTAAACAACAGAAAATACAAAAAATAAACTGATTTCAAAAATACGCAGCTGTAGATGTCAAAGCATTAACTGAGATGCTGGCCAAAGCGGTGTACAATCGCCCTAAAATAGAGTACTTTTTCCTCGCATTAAATGATGAAAATTAAGTAAATGTAAAAAGTTTATGAATATTCAATTGAACAAGCCATTAACACTAATATAATGGTGGTTGCACGGAGACAGAAGGCTTTAAAAGCATCAGAAACAGATTTTAAATGTTTTCCTGAAATCTTTGTCCTCTGTTGATCTCAACTTAATTTTACTTTTGCCATCTATAATGGCTCATGAAAGGGCAGTGATTATTATTTTATTTTATATTTTATGGGGGGGGGGGGGTGGGGGTTTCACCATTAAAAAGTTTAAGAAATTGATCATCTAAAAATCTCATTTTTTCTTCTTTATGTGTTTCAGTTTAGAGAGATTAGAAAAACAACACACTGGAAACAAAGTAATTTGTACTTTTGCAGAAATCAATAGGTATTTCTCACAGTCAGAATGAAAGAGAAATGGCTTTCTGTGATCTTAATGCATTGAAACATTCTGCGCTTTCAAATTAATGATGTAAATACAAAGGGTGACCTTTAACGAAATACCGGAATAGGGAAACGACAACAAAATTTCTTTTTAAAAAATCCATTATTAATTGAACGGGAATTACGGTGTCGGAGAGAGGCGTTAAGAGTCTGAAGGTTATTTATCTTTTGTCTTCTTCTGAAGTCGAAAGCATGGGAACTGAATTACTCGCAGGTTTTTCAAGGTTGCGATGTATTTTAAATCACCTTAGCCATTTCCGTCACTGGAGCTCCAGGGAGGCTAGCAGCATTGGCGACTCGTTGGCGGTCAACGGCGGGAACAGGTAAGGCTTCGGCAGGTGAAAAAATGTGACATGAAAGTACATTGCGTAGCCACTGTGCAATGAATTTTACCCACTGGGAACAGGACTGCTGCCACTCGCTCCATGTGAGGGTGGCATTCTTCCTGCACTGCCAACTCTTTAACACAGCCAATCCTGAGCCCAGGTGTAGCTCGTATCCGGAAACACTGCAGGCTGGAGTGTTCTTTAACAACCAGCACAAAATGCATGGCTGCACCATGAAAATGTGTGGCTCCATACCATACATCCTTCAGTCCATGTCTAATTGAAATGTAATCCATGACATTTTTCCAACATTATGGACATATTGTCAGAAGTTTAACCTCGGGGGAAAAAATGGCAAGGCCTATCCTAAAATTGTAGACATAATCTCATTTTGCTGGTCCTCCTGTCATGATACAGGCCAAGCCAGTGTGTGGCAGACGCATTATCATTTAGCAGGCATGATCCGGTTAGCTGCAGTATCCAGGTGTAATTAATTAAATCGCCCACCCCTCAACACGCAAATACTGGAGAAATGCTGCAAGAAAGGTTTACGGTCCACGAAACATGTGTTCAACCAAAAGCAAAAACTGTTACATCGTGAATGTAAATGAGCCAGTAGTATTCTCCAGTTTTCCTCACTTCTCAAACAACACCATGAGTGGAGGGTACCAATTATCCTGGAATATAACACTTTCCTCATCTCAGGATGTCTGTATAACGCCTCTTCACGCTGTCAATGCACACAGTAAATGCACGTATGGCCCTCCTAGGAATATAAATAACTTCAGAAGATTCCAATTGTGAATGACGAAGATTCCGAAGGGCTTGCAGAATGGAAGTAGCAGAATGGAAAGGTCTGGCATAGAGCCTGATGATCTGTTTAAGATAAATTGAAATTTGCCCAATAGGCCAGCACCAAGGTTTTGAATTGGATGTCAGCCGATATCAGCGGCCAGTGGAGGGAGACGAGGAGGAGAGTGACGTGGCTGAGCCCGGGGCGTTTGTAGATCAGGTGAGCAGTAGAGTTCTGTATAAAGCTGCCGAGGCCTGGCGGTGGAAGCAGGGAGAGCAGCGAGGAGGGGGCTCCAGTAGGCCAGATGGTAAATGACCAGCTCCTGGCCCAAGAGATGGGATGATCAGGTAGTGAGGAATGGACAGATCCTCCTGATGTCACTCAGGAAGAATCTGCACGCCCAACATACTGTCGAGACAGTTTGTTTTCCAGTACTACTCCGAGTTTCTAAGAAGAAGAACAGGTTGACATTGTAGTTGCCCAGAGTGCATGAATGGCCAAGCAGGGGGATAAGGCTTGGCGGGGAAGTACAGCACCTTGCCTGAAGCTGCCTCAGGCGATGGTTTTCCAGCTCGACAGTTCTTGCTGGCATGTTGTGACATGTGCAGAGACCAGCGTATCAGTGGGAGGAGAGAAAAAGTTGTGTCATCATCGTAGCAGGACATGGGAGGACATGACAGAACCGAGAGAGTACAGAGAAGGACGAGGAGTAAACCCTACGAGACACCTGTAGAAAGGTTATGCGATCGCATAGCTGCATGCCCTCCCCTCAACCTGGAAGTAGGGATAATCGAGGCAGGAAAAGAGCAGGAGGAGGTGGGCAAGTATGCCAAATGTTGCGGAGGTTGGATAAGGTGGACAGCAGAGTCTTTGCCGTTTTAAATTTCCTGTGATAGATTTTTCATTTTTTCATAGCCCATTCGCAACTAGCTGGACCCCTACAGTCACATGTCATAGGTCAGGTGACTGTAAGGGTTGTAAGGTGTAAGGTGACTGTACCATTTTGTTACGATGTCATTTATGAGCATGCAATAAATGAAGATCGTGTGAATTTCCTTCGCAAAAACAGTTCTCGCACAATTATATTAAAAGACCGTGGTTCGTGCACGACAACTGAAGGTTGCTTTTTACATTCGTTTTATTTCCTTTTTAAATAAAATGCCGAATCATAGAACAATAAACCACTCAGTGGCTATAAACCAATAGCCATTCTGAACAAAACACACTTAAATTCACTTTCATCTGCATGGGAAGCCAGTGGTTTGTAGTTTTTGGAAGTACAACCAAATGGCTTTTTAAAAAAAACAAAAAAACTCTTTATATGCTCTCAATTCCTGTTATAGCGCAGGTGTGTGAAGCGCGTCACGCGCAAGCTGTTGTGACAGCGCCCCTCTCCCCGACAGCGCGCGTCCGCAACGCCGACGACACCTTCCCGCTGCCGAGCGTCGCCCTTCGCCGCGCGCCATCACGCGCCATTAATCCTGCCGCGCGGCGTCAGCGCGAGCGACGCGCTCATACCCGACACTCAAACGTCTGAGCCCATTTGCGTATGTGTCAGGTCTGCTCCATAACACATCTTCAGCCTCATCCGGAAGCAGACTAGAAAAAAAAAAAAACGTAATAAATATTAGGGAACAGACGCCGGGCCGTGATAATCGTGGTGATCAGGGCTCGGAAGTCCTGAGGGAAGCGTCGCTGTCCTGACAGGAGTCCGAGAAAAAAAAAAAAACAGAAACTCAGCTCCGCGGACGGACGAGCCAAAGTCATCAAACTAATTAATCCCTCTCTCTCTCTCTGCCACCTTGCCTCTCTCCCTCCCTCTCTCCCTCTCTCTCTCTGCCTCCCTGCCTCTCTCTCTCCCTCCCTCCCTCTCTCTCTCTTTCTGCCTCCCTCCCTCCCTCTCTCTCCCTCCCTCCCTCCCTCCCTCTCCCTCTCTCTCTCTACCTCCCTGCCGCTCTCTCTCTGCCTCCCTGCCTCTCCCTGTCTCTCTCCCTCTCTCACTCCCTCACTGCCTCTCTCTCCCTCCCTCCCTCTCTCTCTCTACTCCTCCCTCACTGTCGCTCTCTCTCCGCCTCCCTGCCGCTCCCTCTCTCCCTCTCTCTCTCTCGATGCTGTGAGAAACCCTGGTGAAATACTTCAGGCTATGATAAGACAGCGGGGTGTGCTGCTGGGCCTTACATTGCCGACGCTATGCACACTGCTAGAGAAACGCAACCCACGTTTTCCACTTGTGGGAAAATGGGCCCGTCTATACAAATTTTCATATGTTTCTAAAAATTTAATGCATTATTCCATTTTTTTTCTTTTATTAAAAAACAAGTCAACCGGAAAAAAATTACTACAGAAAAATCATTGGCCTACATCCTCCCTGTTTGCAGGTCAGACAGGGAAGAATACAGAAGAATTACAAAGGACAGAATCGCTGCATTGAAATTTGAGTAATTCGGAATGCTGTAGCCTTTTGTACAAACCACATTCGGCATGCTCAAAATATGCCTGGTGGCACTTAACAGATGGCAGGGCAAAAAAGAATTGTTTACTGACAAAAACATCCGGCATAGACAAGAATTCCATCTAAAGCCTACTGCAGTCTGCCCTTGACCATACGTAGTGTGATAAAAAAGAGTGTTCCTTTTCTCTCCGTTATCCGCAAAAAAGCTTTGACAGCTGCTGACATTCCTCTGTAACTAACAAGATAAGTTTGTGTTTGTTTGTTGCAGACAGCGGATGGCATTTTTGAAGTACGTGGCAATCAGTTCAATCATGCTTTTCTATTGGCCAAATCTGCCCATAGTCATACCACCCCACAGCACCAAACTGAAGTGGCAAGGTTAGGTTAGTACCTGGAAGAGTTGTTCTTTGAAAAATCCACAGGCAGTGGCTGTCTGCTAGGAACAGCCTACGAGAGAAATACATTGATAGGCCGGGTGCATTTAAATCACTTCATTTGGTCCAACACAGGAAGAAAGAGCATGCTTTTTTCCTTTAATTTAACAGTACACTGTTAGAAATATAGCATTCTCTAATTGCATTGCTAAAATAAAACACGGTTCCCATGTGTCCATATTTATCTCTTTAAAGTTTGTTTTGGTACAGCGTGTTGTACATTGCGAGGTTTGATTCTTTGATGAGTCCCTGTTGTCAATCATGTTACTGTACCAGGGGAAGGAGTGCTGGGCATCAACACTGTTGACAGGGGCCGTCAAACATCTGATAGCAACAACTGACAAAAATAAGAATCTTGATCCCAGTGCATTCCAGAATCTGTATACATTTTTGTACTTTGTTTCTCCCCAGCTTTTGGTAATAGGCTAATGCGTAGCAACACTGTAGCACTATAGCAGTAATCACGATAAGCACTAAAATTTTTGTCATTATCATGCTATAATACTGGGGTGGGGGGTTTAGCCCCCTATGGCATTGCCCACCCAATAAATTATGCCCTTGCCAATAAATTATAATAATTTCCCATGACATGGGGGCCTTTTTAAAATTTTGATCGATGTTAATGTTTCTTTTGGGCAAAATGAATGCCTGCTTAAAGTTTAAAATAAAAATCGAATACCGACAAGTCTAATTATTATTCATGCTTCAAGTCCACCAATAGCCAAGTTCAGAAGAGTTCACCTACATCGTACCATAACATGCGCATAAATAGACAGTATCGATCCCACGCTCATCCATTAGCAATGTGCTAGGAATGTGCTAAACAATCGCCCATGACTGCTGCCCCTCACTTCCCTCAAATTCTGAAGCAACGTGCTCTACATGACCAGAAGAAGCTTATGTAAAAAGACAACTGTTGATTCATTGTTCAAAGATTTCAGAACCAGAACGGACAGGATGAAAGCGTGCTTCAAAAAACAGCATGCATTACAAGTTAGAATTGCTTGCCTCATGGAAGGAAATGCATGTCCTCTTTGTTTTGTTTAATTTGAATTCTGCAGGCCCAGACCCCACATAAACTCTTAAGTTTATACACAGAATGTTCTCTCTTCACCCACAAAGGAGTGGCGTCCATCTGTTCTTACTGCGCCTATAAAGTTTTAGGATTGGATTTTGTCCTCAAATTAGGGCCACAATTAAATGCACAAGTTAGCTCTTTTCTTCAGAAATGTAGATTTACAAATTCAGTGATCACCAAAAGTAATGAAAGTTATGCTCACTTCGGTAACAAAAAGTAGCAGCTGCATTTGAGTCGATGTAGGAGTGAAGAATTGATGATCAAACCAGGGCTTATTTTGCCAACAACAGATTCCAAACGGTACATTTCTAAAATGCTAACAGGCATTTTAGCACTCAGCATTCTTGGATTTTAAGATTTGTTTTTAATGGTGTGCACATGTTTTACAGTAAGAGCTGAACAGAGCACAAGCTGATTACTGCCAATACAGAGACAAGGCCTGGAAACGGTGGCAGTGCTTTTGAATTTCAGACACGGACGATTTTTTTTCATTGCCAACATGAGATTTCATCCACTGCCGGTGACTCTGTCAACAAGAAGGTCATGGTTGTTTGGCACAGTGATAGAGAAGGGCCTAGAGTGTGTGTTTTGTTTGTGTGTGTGTGTGTGTGTGTGTGTGTGTGTGTGTGCGTTAGTTATGGGGGCAGGTGGTGGTGGCGGTGGTTAATTTTCAGCATTTGAAATCCAGGTTCTAATGGCAACATTTGTAAAAAAAAAAAAAAGAAAACATTCTTATCAGAGTAGCTGACAGCTAGCACAAAGAAAGCCAGGTACAACAGCAATGACACTCTGGAGGATACTAAGCAGAGATTGGCTTTTGAAACGTTCGAGATAGCCTGTAATGACGGCCTTGTTTTGGTGCTCAAAAGGTGACAGGAAAGGAACAACACTTTTTCATTAGCAGACTGTGTTTGAAGGAGAGCTCTGCAGTAACCTGCCGTGGGTGAGTCTACATTAAACACACATTGGCAGTGGAGACTATAATGAGAAACCAGTCTGTTAATTGTCCAGCTTGCAATGATAATCACGACTGGGAAGAACTGTCACATTGCGGGAGAACAGGAAGCGCACACATTGCCATTATGACAAATATGTTTATGCTATGAATAGCCACCACTCACCTAGAGAAAGGCTTTGCTAATGAGCTGTAAAGTTTTCAAAGTCAAGAAAATAACTTCCGCACACTTGGATCGATGGAAAGTTTCATTTAGAGCAAGCTCTGGGTCCCAAAGGACCTTATTCGAGACAAATACGTTAATGAAATGCATTTACGTCTCCAAGCTTGACGATTCACAAGCAAAATAGCGCATGACATTCTTTAACCTCTTAGCCAAACTGGAGTTATTGAAGACAGATGACTGGCACCTGGCTTTGAGACGTCCGCGATACATTCCTGCTTGTGCAATACCAAAATGCAGGGTCGCCCATTAGCCAAAGATAAACATAAGTGCTGAATTTCGGTGTACTCGTTTAAGAATGACGCCTTCATGTTACAAATACAGGGCACCCAACAGTGGTTGTTTCATAGTTTCGATGTTACCCATTTGTACAGCCAGGTGTCCACTTTAAAGAAGTAGCACCTTGGCTCGAGTGTGTCGATTAGGAGTTTGTCCCAGAATTATAGCAGGCTACCTGTGTCGCTAGCCTCATTTTCTAATTCACAGTGCAGCTGTGCACTCCACGCGCAAGAATAAATGGGCCTGTGTGACCTTGGCTTGGACCGGGACTAAGCAATTAATGTCCCAGATGTGACGCACTTCTCCGTCTCCATCTGTGTGTGGCTTTCAACTGCCAGTCCCGTGGTACAGAAGAAGTTACAAAAATGGGGAAAAATAATAAATAAATTCTAAAATAAAAACATTATGTCCTTAACCTGAACAAAGGGTTTTATTACATAGTGTACACTGTAGATATATATATATTCAAATAGTGTCAGTGTACACTGATAAACACTGTGGGTTTGTAATTTATTATTTTTTTATTAAGACACTATAGCGGGGTGATACTCTAACAGGCTTTTTGTTGTCTCTCTGTATTCTCTTGCAGCAGTGCACTGCAGTCCAACCTTAGAAAGCGTGCTGCCCCTCTGCCATTCCTGACAGAATGAGTTCCACATCTGTACTACTCGCTAAATACTGGAAATACAGGTCCAGGTAATCACTGATGTTTAACAGTAATTTATCTTACTTTGGAAAGTCAGACAACCGTTTGCGATTCAACAGCCAACCCCCTCCAAACCTCCTTTATTCCTTATTTAAAAGGGTCTCAATTTCCACGGGATTCTCTCACTGGGCAGACCAAACAGCAGCCCGGCACAGACGATTGAGGTCGGCCGGTTTTTTTCGCGGCGTACGTGCCAAGTCACTTTAACGCACTGAATTCCAGAGACTGTATTCATCTGAAGGGACTGCTGTGATCAAACTCTGGCGTCTGAGAAAGCTTGCTGTCAGCATGAGTGCATTTCATACCAGAGCCAGCGTTTCAGACAGCTGTTAGATATCTCACCTTGTGGCCTTCAAAGGCCAGTAGCAGGGTTTTGTTTCCTGATTAAGTCATCAAATTAAGGCAGAAATAACACATAGTTGTTCTGTAATCTGGCTAATATCCAGAGGGCATTTTTTATTTATTTTTTGTTGCCATTTTTCTTTTAAAAAAAAGGATATTGTTGATTTGCCCCCTAATAGAGACCCTACAAATATGAGGAGCATGTGCAATGAACTGCAAGCTGAATGGAGGTTTTTTGGTTCTTGCGGGAAAAATGTAAGTGCCATTATTGAAGAATCAGCAATGAGAAAGAGAACAATCTGTAATGATCAGAGGAACCCATGAATTTCTTTACCACCTCCTCCAAATGGGTCCCTGTTTCCGGGTGCCGTAACGAGGAACGTTATAGAGGTGATGTCAGAGCAAGGTTGATTTCCCAATGTTTTACGGTTTGTTTGTTTTGGTCTGAATCTGGAGTTCGGTTGGAAGAGGATCAAGGCCACCCCTTTTTGATGGACCAGTGCAGCTTTTTGGTGCACAGCAAAGTGTGCTTGGAGCGCACTTACCTGCCCACCAACACCTGAACACCATCAAGGAAGTAAACATGCCATGGTCCAAAAAAAAAAAAAAAGGATTGAGGTAAAGCCACCCAAGACTTCACGGCCCACAAAATTTGTGAGTTACCATGAGTTACCAGGATTTCAGCAATTTGAGCCAATCGCAGTGTTTACCTGTGGGTAGCCATGTATGTTAATTGGCCGAAATGAGTCAGCGTATTGTAGCTCCACCCACTGTGGGGCTCATGAAGCCTCACTCTTCCACCACAACCCTGCACCCCAACTGGCCTTCACAGCTCTCACTTATTCTGCACCCAATCCTCTACTCTCCCTACCTCCTCTCACACCATGCTCCTGAGGCCCCTTCACGCCAGTCAAATCGGACACCGTGACAACCGCGAGCACTGCATTAGTGACACAGTTGATCTGTAAACGTGACGTGTTAAAAACATTTTTCATTTAACACTAAAATATGTTGGCCGCCATTTTAATAAGCTCTGAAAATTGGCAGTGTACCTTTGTGTTGGCATATCAAACTGTTCACTACATCAATCCTACTTCAGTAAGTTCAGCTTTATATAATGTTGGGGGTAGTTCCTTTTTCTTTAATGCATATTCACAGTCAATTCAGTTGCCAGTATATTTTAAAAACTCACTCGGAAAGCTTTCCCATGAGATTTGTAAAATCAAAATTTGTCATTTGACCATTCATTTCATTCATCGAAGAAAGATTATTTGACAATTAGAATGAATTTTATTCAACTAAAATTTGTTTCCAAAAGGAATCTAATTTTGTATCTACAGCATTTTTGTGAAGTACATTTTTTGAAGGATGAATCTAAATGTGTACTAATGACAAAAGTGTTTAAGGAAGGTTTACCATTTTCAGTTCTAATTGCAGATATAAAGAATTATGCCCATGAACTCTTAACCGTGGAATATTTTTTGCCAGCAGAGTCCTCCTTAATTACTCACTTGCCTTCCCCTACATGATTTAAACGACTATCTAACCAACATCTTAAAGCTGTTTTTTAAAGCTGTTGTACAGATAGTCAAAAGCTTTTGATTAATGGTTGAGATGCTACGCTTTGGGATTTGTGCTTCAAAAGGCAAAGGGTTGCTCCTTCTGGGGTTGTTGCTGTTCTGTGGCTGGAGGGAAACTTGCTTATTTGCTATTAGTATTCTGTGGAGCATTTTCTACTTCTCCATAAGTCACTCTGGATTAGGGCGTCTGCCAAATAAATAAATCACAATAATAACCTGCCCTCAGTCAGAGCACCTCGGAATGACACGAGAGACAGCCAACCATTTAAATCCTTTTAGCGGCACGTCTTCCTTAAAGAATCGAGTACATTCCTGGAAAAAGGACTCATTTCATGCAACAGCTACACAAAACCAAATCTGCGCGGGTAATTTGGAGCTTTTAAAACATTTTTATCCCTTCGGTAAACAGGGCTAGGAACTGACTTTTGACAAATAGCACCCTTCCCTTTGAATATTTAGCAGTTATCCTGTAATCACTGACGCAAGTGCACTTGCCACCTGAGACTCAATAAAGGCTGTTGACTCTCTGCGTGCCGCCCACTCCTACTCAAGTTTCCTCGCCCGTAAGTACAGTAGCTGGGTAGGATCTGCCCCAACATCCATGGCCCAAAAAGCAAGCGCACACAGGTGGAAATGGCAAACAGACACACAAAGGGATGGGTTTTAGCCCAATCTAATTTTTCACAGTCAACCTCACAGAGTTCAGTCTGGCAGAGGATAAAGCATAGCCCTGATTTCAGTCACAATAACCACGCCCCTTCCCCCCACCCCCCCAGCCAAAATCAACCAATTATCAACTGGCCCAATTAAAAGCAGCCTCCATACACTTATTAACAAGATATGATGATCTGGTGGTGATAACAGATGGGTTATGCGAGTCTGAATTAGCCAGGATAAGTACATTGATACTACAGAGGCTACAAGTGGCCACAACGGATTCATTACTGCGCATAAAGAATGCTTCAGTTTAGCAACAGAGTTTTGCCGTCAGCATTCGGTCCAGCAGAGAAGCGGACTGGTCTCGGCAATGCCGGCTGGTAGAGAGAGCACCCGCTCCTGGGTTGTGTTAACTAAGTTTTGCTTGTTGGCGCACAAAAATGAAGAAAACCCATCAGTGAAAAGCGGGAGGAGCTGGTCAGCTGAAAAGCTGGCCAGCTAGGAGCAGCGAGCTGAAAAGCTGTCACTGCGTTTTAATTTATTTTGTGTTTGTTATTTTAGTTTGTTGTTTTAATTTATTGCTTTAGCCTGGAACCTGTGAGGGGGAAGGGTGAAGTTGTATGTTTATTTGATTTTGTGTTGGTGCGGGTGCACTCTCTCTCTCACCATGCGGCAAACGACAGTACACACCCAGAACTGCCGCATCTCTCTCCCAGGGGTGTCACACCGGCGTGTGACAGCTACCAAAACCAATATAACCAAACTTACCGTAACAACATGACAATTAAACCAAGGGGTTGCTTAAATAACCAGAATTGGCACTGTTTTTAACACAGATTGCATCTGTATCCAATGTGAAAGATATAACATGTTGCATGGCCAAAGGATGTGGGAGGAAGACTCCAGATTTAAAATGAGGTGAATTTATTTATGAGATTGTGCAGGAAGAGAAGGATATTTACTGTGCAGTAATCCACATTCAAAACAAAGACTGAGAAAAACAGAAACATAGGGTTGCCATAAGCTCGGCAAAGTCTAGTGTAAATGACAATAGACTTTCACGGAGGGATCAGTCTAACGCTGCAACTGAGTACTCGTAAGCGCACCAGCCGCATTACCTCCTACACGTCCCCTCTCTATGCTAACTGAGCTGCTTAAACAAACTGACTCCAACTTCTCTGCTTGGAATAAACCATTTACTGTAAAATGACGGTTAAGGCAAACTCATGAAAATAAGTACTTGCAGGTAGTAATACATTTTAATTTCTTGAAGTGTGCTATTTTTTCTCAAAAGATTGACCAATTATGGGCATTCTTTTGGCATTGGTTCGATGTGCATTTGTGCATCAGCTGGCACACGATGAATCGCTTACAGTTTTTGAGACATTCCAAACAGCAAGAAGTGCTCATTTATCTACAAACAGATTTTTCTTCTTTTCTACTCCAACCAATCAGATTTTAAGACATCCTTTCGCTAATGCCCGCTGTACTCCTAACCAATCACAGCACGTGCGCTCACTTCAACCAATCAGCCATCGTTGTGAATCGTTGTTAACAGCTGGCAGATGTGTTGAGCCCCCATTCCACAATCACAAGCGCATTCACTAGAAGCTCTCCCGCTAGAAACACTGCATAATTTTCCATCGTACTGCATGGTGTTGCCTTATTTCAGAAATCAGGCTCTATCAAGTTCAAGCCTAAAATTTGACTAGAGCTTGTCGGACTGGTTTGGGTTGGGCTGTAAAGACAGGCCTCATTTCTAGCCCAATGTAGACCTCTACCGTCTTTATGCCGCTTTGTCAAACCCAAGAATTATTTGAATGTGTAGTTTTATAAGGAGGACAAGTAAAGCCCTCGAATCTTCCCTGAAAACTCTTGAAGCAAGCACATAGTGTGTTCTTGACTGTGAGAGCAACTTGACCCCACTGCACAATACACAACTGAGTGTAATCCAAAGCCCCGATGAATGAAGGGACTGTGAACCACTTATTAATCCCCGTCTAAGCAAAAAATAAAAAAATTAATTCTTTTTGAGGTCAATCTGCAGTATCAGTCTGCCTTGGCCAGCAATCGTGAAGATGCATCTGACAAAAGGCATTCGATTCTAAAAGGAAATGTTGAAGTGAAAGCATCAAGCGCTCAAAGGTTTTGCATTGACTGGGCTAAATCATCTCTAGCTCTCTTTTAAAAAATACACAATCAGCTGTCGCCACTGCAGAAGATGACAAAAAACTCAATTCCGGGGGAAACCTGACATCATCTGAAGCTACATTGTGGAAGAATTTCATCCAGACGCTAAGAGAGAAGGTCCGGTCAGGATGTTAGCAGAGTGAAGGACGAATACTATCGGCGCACGCACCCAAACTGCAGTTCAGAGTCTGCAGTAGAAAGCATTTGAATAACACATGATAGTGATTAATCAATGTATTTGAATGGCAGATTTACTATAGAAAGAGCTTTATGCCAATTGCTAGTATTTTGGAACATTTAAGGCAAGTGCAGCACTTTAACATTCATGGAGTTGAGTGTAAAAGACTTTAAATAAGTGAGCTCTTATTTCTTCATTACAAGCACATGTTATTGAGACATGGTCCAGTAATAAGTAATGGAGAAAAGGTACATGGACAGAGGGCTTCCTGTGAGAGCTGTAGCAGGGCTTAAATTGAGTGGAATCCCATCTACCACAAGTTTTTTTAAAAACTACAGGTAGCCTAATACTTTTAGCCTGTAGTGCCAGTACAACAGGCACCATGGTTGCAAGAAATATGGCAAAGAAGGAGTTAGTCTTAGATGTGCAATACACAGTTTGTGGTTTATTCCCAGTGAAAAATTGCCAAAAAAAACCTTGCAGGCACAGTGTTCAGTACACACTCAGTAGGGTCCAGCTGATGGGCAGTAATGTTAAGAGGAGAAGGCAACTTGTGTCATGACAAGTGTTTGTAAAAGGCTAAATACTACATTTATGCAGATGAACAAAAAACTAAACATCTTTAATGAATAAAAACATAACTGCTCCAATGAAATAAAACACTGGATGCATTGGTAAACAGTACGCCATGCCATTCAATGCGTGACTTGTTGATATCTTTGGGATTATTGAGGACAATACATGTTTCATTACTGGATATTGCTATCCATTAAACATGGGACTTGGTTACATTTGGAAATTCAAGTATTAGATTTCAAGGGAGGGCCTTTTCCGTTTCGTCCCATTGTCTACCTGTGTCTAAACTGATCGAGAAAAATACCTGATGGCTTTTGTGCGGCACTGATTACACAAGACACCGTGCCTCCAGCATAATGGTCGCCTGATTATTAGCATACAGAAATAACTTTTGCCTAAAAAAACCAAAGCTGTAAAGAGGAAAGGCCGCATAAGGACCACCTCCATCTGCTGTGTGCGATGGCGGCAATGTTTTGTGGTTAAGACAATGGGGCTTATAACCCAGGGGACGCTGGTTCCATTCCCCAGATGGGGCACAGCCACATCACTGTAAATGTGAGCAAGCAACCCATAATTTCTCCAGCATAACACCCAGCTGCACGAACGGATTAACATATAGCCGCGAGCTATATGCGTGTCACCTTGGATATTGAGCATCCATCACGAATAAATAACAAATAACGAGCAAGGATAGAACTGGTGCCAGAACTCACAATTTTCAGTCAAACGGCAAACGGCGCACACATCCAGGATTCCATTAAAAGACGGACTTAATTGGCACACGCTGTTCCCCTAATTTAATCAAATTAAACCTAGGTGCTTCGCTAGTCGCGCCGACGATTTATAAAACAGCACGGCAACAGCTGCCTGCTCCATAAATCCAAACACCCGCTTTCCCTGGGTTCTGAACTTGCAGAGAGCATTAGAAGTCATTTTAAGCGGTAACTCCTGAGCAGCCAACCTCATGCGGGACCAGAGGGGTGGCAGACGCGTGCAAGGCCGGGTAAACAAGTAAAAATTTAAAGGAGCGCGGCAGCCGACACGATTCAAATGTAAATATGCAAAAAATTAATTCTTTGAACAAACTGGTTTTGTTCCCATTTTTTCCCCTTGTTTTCTCCGCTCAGCGAACGCAGGCAATCGCATAGGCCTACGGCAAGGGAGGTGGCAAGCAGCCCAAGTTTGAGCGTGAGTACAGGCGTACCATTAGTTATTGTGCTAGCATAAAAGGTGGCACACTCCATCAAATCAACATTAACATTTAAATGAGGCGTCAGATAATCTGATAGGTTGTTTTTGCGGGAGTTTACAGCAAGGCGAAACGCTAATGGATGAGTTATACTTTGGCGGCTAATGAAACGCTTCACATTCACTTTAAATTGGCACCTGTTTTCCTATTTCTTTTTATAGAGGCATCAGTTGCCGTGTGACAGAATGACTGCAGGGGGACCTGTGGTCGCTTCACGAGGAGATTGCATCAGAACGCTTCCTGTGTATCTATCAGGAGGAACTGAGACACTGTGCCCTCTGGGCGCAGAAGGGATCGATTCTCTAATGCCGCAGATTAATCTTCTTTGTCCATTGATAGCAAATAAACAGCACTAATTAATTTACAGAATATCTGAGCTTATGTGCAAATCATGACAAATGGTGACTGCTAATGCTACAATTTCTATGACCCCGCTCCACCCAGCCACCCACACACACACACACACACACACCTACACACCCACAGACAATACGTGTGTGCATACATGCACTGGTATGTTTCTGAACATTATGGTAACATGCTTGCATGCATGCACACACACACATACACACAGATGCATACACGGAATACACACGTGCGTACACACACTGGCGTGCTTGTGAACATTAAGTGCATGCGCACACACAGGGGTGCACACTAACACATGCACATACACATACACACAATCTCTCACACACACACACACACACACACATACACATACATACAAAGGCACATGTCCCCCCCCCCCCCCGCCTTCTCGGGACCCTGTCTGTCACCGCACTAATGCGAGACGAGGTCATTTTGCCGCTCGCCACCCGGAGGCAGGAGCCGCTTGTGGCCGTTTGGCGGTGGCGGCTCTGCCTGGAACAGATTGAGACTAATGTCTCCGTGATGTCCCAGGAGATGGCCCGGTTTGTCTGCCACCGTCGCCCGAGAAGCTCCCAGGGCCTCCCAGCAGGCCGGCCAGGGAGAGCCAGCCCCGTTAACTCAGCCAGCCTCCCTCCCTCCCTCCCTCCCTCGCTCCCTCCCTTGTTCACCGCTCACGCGTTAAACGATCGTCGCTGCTAAATTTTTTTGGTTTCTTTCCTCAAAACATGCAAGTGCAGCAGAGACCAAGGGAAGATCCTTCAGCTCATTCTTAGCCTAATAAATAAGTAGTACTTGGGGGGAGGGTATTGGTGTGCTGATAAGATTTTTGGGAGCAAGATATTCTGTTGCATTTCTCAGCCTACAATATAGCAGTTAATGTAGAAGTCATAATATGACTGTTCATAAAGAATATTTATGATATAGTCTTCATTCTATGCTACCAAAGCTAAAATATAACTCAGTCCCAAAACAAACCAAAAAAAAAAAAACTACCAAGCACAGTTCAGTCTCATGTTTTGAGGAACAAAATGTACCTGGGTGGTGGCGGTGGTGGACAGGTGGACAGGTGGACGAATCTACTGTAATCCTGGTTAGGGTAATGCTTTTGCCCCTTGAGTAAGGCACTGAAGCCGCATAGCTGCCTAGCTTTATTGAACATGTAAAATATGGGTGTCCCTGGATAGGAAAATAAATAACAGCGGATTAGCTTTATTCACAATACGGGAAAAGCCAGATCTGCCCCACGTTTGGACCAAGTAGGAACCAACTGGGCTGTTTGGAGCCAAGATGGCCGACTGTCATTTCTGTCTGAGCCAACAACTGCGTACATTGTAAGTGTAGCTGGTGGCATTCGCCATACGTATGCTACGAACACCAGTATCAGTGCTCAGTTTTAATTTCTTCCTCAGTTCCCTGCTCGTCTGGCTGAAAACATGCTCAGCAGTCAAAACTTTGTCAAGCTTCCTGTCCTTTCTTAAGCTTATAATGGATTTTCTGCATTACTGCACATGATAAAAAGGCCCACTCTTCCTGCAGATGCCATTTAATACTGGCTTTTGCTGGTTAAGCAACCCAAAGAATAGCACTCCGCACACAAAACGTCATGTCAGCCTAATCCTTCTCACATACACATTATTAAATCATCAGGTGGAGCTTATCAATTCCCTGCATTTGTTTGTACAGGAAACAACTTGTGCTTTCAAAGTGCAGTTCTGTGTTTACCTTGTGAAGTTAACTGAGTAAATTATTCTATCCATTTTGTTCTAACAATTTACATTGTTCAAAATGGAAGAAAAAAGTAGTAATGTAGTATAATAAATTATTTCAAAGGATGAGTCCGCAGAAACTCAAACACTACAAACAATCAAAGTAAACTAATAATGGAAAACAAATTAAGGCTTTGAAAACAAGTCTCTGGTATCCATATATAAAAGTGTAATCACGAGATGGTTAAAAGACCAATTCATCTAGCACCACACAGACGTGCCACACCCGCAATTTGCTGGCATTTTGGTGCCATCAGTCACTGGTGAGGAGGGTCGTAAGAGGGTAGAGCCAGCTTGTCTACACAGGTAAACAGCTTCCATTTTTGCAGTTTGGTGCGAAAGGGGCTCGTTCTCTTCGCTGATGATTCACTGCTTCTTGGCCAGACGTCTTTGACGAGCTGCCAGGAATACGCATTTTATTATGTGATGGGGCCGGAATGAAGTGAAGATTGCAATCAGTGGGCTCTCTCAGGTGGAAATAGCCTCACAGGATTAAGTTGTTGTCTAAACAATGACCTTTACAAATTTCTGGAACTTCACCAAGCTTCTTTGAACTCAAATGACTAGATAATGTTTTGGGAGATGATATATAGTTGTTGTTCTCTTTTATCAACATTTGTATTCACTTGGTCATTGGCCACATTTTCCACACACAGCTTGCTGGCAGTGGCATCGAAAACATCCATCCCATAATGCTCTGTGTGCGCGCTCTGTTATTACTACAAATCACAGATAACATAATTCATTTTATCGGAGATGTCAACAAAGCCATTAATGGTTTTGTTGATACTGTTTTATGGACGAATTTGTATTGTACTACACTGTATTGCATTTTTTGTCATGCGACTGTTTATGCTCCAACCACTGGCCAGGGCTCTGACAAAAAAAAAAAAAAGACTTCCACCTCAACATAAAATGGCTGTCTACTGGGTTATGCAACATTTTTATTTTGTTTCATGGGAGAATGAGCCTCAATGTCCTCCAAAATGTATAGAGCTGCCATTAGTCATCAGTGACTCCCTCAGCTGACCCAATAATAGTGTATTGATATGGAAAGTCATTTGGGCGGTTCATACAGATCAAATCCTTTTACGAACCACCCAAATGACTTTCCATACCAGTACACTATTATTGGTTCAACTCGGGAAGTCACTGATGAGTAATGACAGCTCTATACATGGGGGTGGACAAGATCAGGAGTAAGGAATCTATATTAACACTCACAGAATCCTATTGGCATTAGAGTAGATGGCATATTTTTCTGAGCACACTATGATGTAAAATAATGTAATCCCATGATAAGACAACATCTAGATTTGCATCAATTGTGCTGTTCCTGATCTCTATTGTCCTGTATTTGGGAACTGGTTTTTGATTAGCAAGGACAAAAGCTGGAATTCAGTCAACATTTTTCCTAAGCCACAAAAAAGAATTATTGTCTTTTTTCCCTAAACAAATGCAGTTTGGTGAGCTCAGCAATCACTAAAGTTTCTCTCCAAACTGAATTTGTAAAGAAAAAAAAGTGTAACACTTTTGTTTACTTCTAAGTTACGGACAAATAAAGATTGAATACAGGCCATTGTTTCTTTTATGAACAGCATGTACTTGGGAGTCGGTGAGTGGGAGAGCCAATCTAGTCTCACTTAAACAAGCTAGCCTCCAAGCTAAAGGGACTTTTCTTTTGTTATTTGTCTAATACTTCTTGGTAGTGGTCGACGGAGACATGGCTGTCAAGAGAGAATAAGAAATGCATCAAACTGAATTTTCTGTTCGCTACAGTGCTATGCTGTCACTGATGTAAAGGCGCAAAAACTCTTTTTTCGTTGTTAAATATTTATAGGCCAATCCTCAACATTCAAAATAGGTTAACCAGGTCCTCCTGGGCCTCCTATCCAGCTGAAAGAGTCGTCCTCGTCGCACCGAGGAGCCTCACAACATCATATCCCGACAAAACTGGATCTGTTCCAGGGGTAATCGCGACTGGAGTCCCACCATGGGGTGGCACGCGACTGACCAAAGCATCACCTGGGGAGGGGCCATTTCAGCCTGAAGGGACTCCCCCGTGTCACTGAGCGTGAGCACCTGATTGGCCAGTAGGGGGCCTGCGATCTGCCTGCACCGGCGGCGGCACACTGACCGCGTAACACAGCCGGAAGACCGCAGAGCAAAAACAAGCGGCGGCTTGTGCAGCAAGTCTGACCCCTCCTAACGTCCCGTAGTGACGGGTCCAAAACACGCTGCAATATATTTTCATCCCTACCTTAAACAAATGTGCAGTTCAGTACACTGAATTGTAACGCTGAAGTGCAACGAATACGTTGTCAAATTAATGGACAGCTTTATTTGGCACTTCCACCGTTGACTCAATGCAGAAAGCAGATATATGGTTGCTCACAGTCCACCTGTTCAATCACAGCTCACAAAACTATGGCTGGGTAATGTTATGGTGGCCAATTATCAATATTTGGGACGACATCTACATTACTTCAAGCCAAGTCTTTGAAGCCATTTAGAGGATGAATACTTTGCCTTTAGGAAAAATGGGTCCAATACTTCAAACAGGGTGCCATGCCCAGGAAAACTGACTAGCTCGTCACAAGATTTCACTAGATTTGTAAAAGAAGAAATGAGGATAGGGCATGACTCCTGAAAATGGTAACTAGGACTGAAAAAAGCATGGATTCACATCATTATAATCAAAATAAGTGTGTAAAAAACAACTTGGAAGTGCAACAACATAAAAATTCAGGTAAGCAGCCTTCCTCAGGCCATAGATGGTTTTCCATTCTTCCATTTTTTTCCTAAGTTTATATGCTGCACGCTTCAAAATGATGACAACGGAATATGCTTCCAATAGTTCCTTTTTATTTATTTCAAACGAAAAGTACCTTAGACAGGATCCTAGGAAGGCACTTGGAAGCTTTCACCGCTAATGTTGTAATATCACTTCAAAAACCACATTGCTAGGCCTTTGAAGTTTCTAAACAATGGAAGAATCACCCCACTCAAATCACACAATAACAGACTCGCAGGAAGTTTCCCTGCAGGACTCGTAATGTATTTTTGCGACCTGAGAACCGTCTAAAGGAGAGAAAAAAACCCTTTTTGACAGGGTTTTGCCTTTCTCTTTTCACTGAAAAGGGTTGCATCACCAACTGGAGGAGGAGGGTCAGGCTCAGTGCTCACCAGGCTCAATTATGCATATGCTGCATGTACAGTATGTGGTACCGACCGTAAAACAGCACATCTGAAGGCCTGACCATAGTTCACAGGACAAAGGTCTGGCAGAACAGACCTAAAGAGAGGAACAATCAGCCATCTAAATTAATTCGGTCACAAAATTTTTTTTTTTGAATGCAGACAATTTCATGTTTTAAACATTTTACATTTTACATTTTAAAGGCACAATTGCATTAGCCCTGTAAGGGGTCAGTAGTGCCCCCAGGTTCAAGACTAAATGCTGCTTTACGTAATTGAAAAATTACAATAAACTGTCATTTTAAAAGAATTGTAACATTGCAAAGACTTTCTCCACTTTTATTTTTCAGAGAGAAGCCAACAGTGCCCTCAATGTGTGTTCACTCCAAGAACAAGATAAGCAAAAGACATCAAAGCCCTTCCTTTTATTTTGACAATTAGCTAGCAGTTGCAAGCTAACTAGTGTTTGCCAGTCCCAGCCATCACAGCAGGCAGCCATGTGATTGGCCAAGCCCAGTCACATGGGATTCCCTGTCAGCCAACCGCCTGCCTCCAACCCGTCATTCCCGCACGCTCGGACACGCCGCCGGGCCAAGAAGCTTGGACCGCGTCCCCCTCGCGGGGTCGCTGATGGGAACGCCGCTCAGTTTGCCGCGGAGACGGGAGCGTGGAGGGATGGAATGAATCACGCGGATCCAGGCGGTGACAGCCCTCATCAGTGGGCCTCCGTCCCTCTCCCTGGTTTATCCGGATTTATGGCTTCTGTCACTGATGGAATCATTTAGGTTTCCCTTCCAGGAGGGTTTCTTTCCCACCCCCTTGTTAGAATCTAATTTGCCTTAACAAATGTTTATTAAAATCTGATTCTCTGATCTTGTGCCTCCTTTTTGTTTTGCTGTGCAACTTGATTCTCGACAATACTGAAGAATCATGTGTTTTTAAAGGCAGAGATAGAAGAACACCTGTCTTAGCTAGTCGTGCGGCCTGGTCCGCATATTTGTAATTAATTATGCCATTTACCATTAATCGGTTTTGTGTGCAGAGTTTAATCGACCTTGAAAGTTCCAGCCAAATACAAACAGGAAGTAGTGTGCTATGACATTAAAGCAAGACGAACATATTGCTGGATACGGTGGCCTTTTCCACAGAGGGCAGCGTGGTAAGAAGGCCATCATTAAAGCAATTTCCTTGCACTGATTGCACACCTCTCCAGAATCTCAAACAACACCAGATCGCTCACGGGCCCCTTCCCAGAACACACAGAGAAGAACCGACCCTTGTTCTTGGCATCTTTCTGAGCAAAGGGTTTGGAGAAAAAGTAGAATTCTTTCTATGTGAAATAACCGAAACTCTCCGTTCACAGGTGGAGAACCGGAGCAGTTGCGTGCAGAACGCAGTGCTTTTTTAAAATAAAATCCAGGCGCATTGACTTTGGCAAATTCTGTGATGGAGCGTAATGTCCTGGGCCGACGTGAGATGAGCAGGTAAAGCAATGCTGAAGCACATCCTCACAGAGGTATCTGAGGAAACGAGCAAGGGAGGGATTCAATCAGAGACCTCAGAGCGGAGGCGTCAAAGGGGACGAGATCGGCCGGACCGTGACAAGGCACGCAAACGTCTCCGCGCTCACGTGTTCGGCAATGCAAACCAGCCGCCACGCCCTCGGATTCATTTGCAAGTCAAAATCAAGGCCGCGGCTCATTAAATAACAAGGAGACGGTAACGGATTTAAGCCGAGGGACCGCCCACGTACGGGGATCAAGAAGATTTCTTTTCTTTTCGGAAAGAACCTAATGAGTATGAGGATTCCTTCTTGGGGGGCTGTGAGATTACAGGAACTTGCCGGGCTTAAAATTCCACAAAGCAATGGGACGCAAATTGGCCACAGGCTACAGACGGGCTCAGTGCCCATGTGAACCACAACCACAGCCACTGCTGGCCGCGGTTACTTCACCCGGTGGTGTAGACCATGATTCATAGGCCTGTAATATAAGAGCGGTGTAGGAGTCTGTGGCTTATATTCAATGCAAAGCATTCATTTTCATGATCTAGAACAGGGTTGGGCAATTCCACTCCTGCAGGGCCTGTGCGTACGCAGGTTTTCGTTATCAACAATTGCACTAGCCAAATTAGCTAATCAGCCGAGTACACCTGTACTGTTTTAACCCTAGATTAGCTCACAATGGGATGTTTCATGTCACTGTCATTCATGAACTTATACAGAAATCTGGCTAAGATCTCAATTATAAAAAAGATTGGGAAAGTTAAATAATTAAAATTAGAAGTTGAAACCCAGAAGCATGAAATCAAGAAACTGATCTCACAGCTGATCTAGAAGCTAGCACAATGAGCTTAAAGAGCTGAAACCAGGATGGATGCTCATTTCTCACTGGATTAAATAAAGATTGGTGGGAAACTGCAAACTGCTGGAATGAAAACACCTCACTATTCCTGTGTGAAAACCAAATGAGTCATAGTCACATTTTGTGACGTCTCATTGTTCAAAACTTGATCACTCTAAACGGCTTAATATCTCACAAGCCCCAACTCTCAAAACACCTTATTTGAATAAGAACTTAAAAGAAAATCAAGACCTTTCTTTTAAGAGTCATAGACATTTGAAATGCATTACTGTATATAAGACAATCTATCTGTCTTTCTGTCTGTCTGTCTTTCTGTGTTTCAAAGAATTTTTCCCCAAATAAAATCTGCTGTATCCAAACACGGACATTTTCGGTTGAATTAAACATGGGTCAAAAGAGGTCACTAATGAGGACGCGTCCCCTGCAGGCCAAAAGCAGGTGAGAGAACCACAGAGGAAAGGCTTTTTTAAACGTCGGTTTAAAGGGCCCGCACTTAAGAGTGCTACGAGCGAAACGCTCCTGAGCGTCGGACGTCTCCGTCTGAGCGCGGGAGCCCCCCTGACTAATGGCTCGGCGGGCCTTCTGGAGAGCGGCCGTTCGCCAGAGAGCCCCGGAAGCCATCGGCCAGATGGGCAGGCAAACAAAACGCAGCGGGAGGCACCTGGGCCGGCTCCCTTTTGTTAGAGTTCAGTCTGCCTGACCTTTTGTAATAATCATCTCCATAATCAGGCCATATTGAGCAAACAGAAGAGGCCCGACTCCTCCATATGTCTCCTTCAAAGGAAGGGGGGGGATCCAATAAATATACTACTGCCATAAATGAAGAACAAACTCTTAAAACATTGTTCTCTCCATCATAGTTGTGGTCGTCACTGAGATTGTGTTCTCCAAGGTTTTTTGTTGCACAGAAAGGAAAGGCTAATATTCTCCAACTGGTTATGTCACCGACTACCTCCATCATAACTAAACGGCATTATCGCTTCTGACTAGCATATGTAGGGCTATTAAAAACACAGCATCAAACCAAATTTTCTTGTCTGTGAGAGAAGACAAATAGTCCGCTCTACAGGACCAGAGCTTTCATTAACAATAACAAAATAAACATCAGCTACTACTGTAGCAGAGACAATAATTGTTGTGTCTGACATGCATCCCAACAAACAGAACACAGACTCTCCAATGTGCTGAACTGTGATAAAATCAAGTGTTTAAAATTTTCTAGTATATAGTGTGAGGTCACAAATGTTGGGAACTTCACCTTTATGTCTTGTTATGTGTTATGTCTTGAGCATGGGTAGTGAGAAATTACCCATCACCTGACTGGTTTCCAAAACAGCCTTCTTCAGTCTATTAGACTTCAAACAAGGATTTGTCTCTGGAACAAATCAAATTTGTCTCTGCAAAGTAAAAAAGGAGGGATTCAAAAACTAAATCCAGAACTATAATATAAAGTAAAAACCCAAAACAAGGCCCCCTTTCCCCTTGTTCTCCACCATTCACTCTTTTCAAAACACTTCTAGAGCCCACCTGCAAACACTTTCTTTCCTCTCTGTCTCTGCTTGTTATGGGCTTTGTAGTTCCACTCTGGGCAGCCACGATAGCCTGTAGTCCCTGCCAGAGCCACCAGGAGGGAATGTACTTATGACTACCTCTGGTGACATCACAATGGCCTGTTTGCAAAATAGCGGCTTCATTAGCCAGTCCTCTCTAATTGACCTGTACACTTGTGGTGATGTTTTAGAAATAGGATGTAAAAGACTGGCATCTGCATTTAACACCATTTCACTGATGGATGCAGGACACAGAAAGATTTATCATCAGCATCATCTCAGTTGAAACATTGGGTGCATATCCAATGGTGTGGACAACAATCACATTTTAGATGGCAATAGGGCTTTGTATCTGGGTCATTCAGTGTCCACTTGGTCAGTCAGGAATCAGGTTCCACACAAGTGGGCCTAAACAGATATCATGGAGTTTGTATACTTCTAAAGTACAAGTACAATAGGAACAAAAACCATAAAGAACACGACAAAAGGTTTACCTTGACTTCAAATAAATGTACAATTAGGCATGATTATTTTAACTGGCAACCTTCAATGTGTAGTCTATATACAGAAACTTCTATTGTTATATTTTCAAATGAAAATGTCCTCTCACTTGATTCAATGAACATTCATTTAATTTACTTACTTTTTTCTATTTCAGCCTTGTTTGCAGCTAGGCATGCAAACTTAATGAGCGCCCATGTCAAAGTTTGCAATTTGACATGAAAGCAGGATTCTCACACATAAATGCAAATAATCACAGCCTTACCGGTTTATCTTCCACTTAGCCCCTTAACTTATTTCTAAGTGGAACATCACAATGCTCAAACATCCAGAGCGTTTAAAATGACATACGACCTTTCACTAACAAAGCTTGCTAGTCCTTATCCATAGAAGACCTATACCTAAAATCAACAGCAAGGCCAAAATGAAGAATAAATGCCAACCTGTTCGCAATTTAAACGTCTCCTTGAGGAAGCTGCATCCGTAAATGGATCAATACTGCCAAACCCCCTCTCCCCCGGCAGAATTCCGATTCTTCAGAAAAACCTTGACATTAGCCCCGTGGAGTGACTGACTCTGCACATGTATGAACGGTAAGCCTCGCAGAACACGAGGACAGTGCACGCTAGCAACTCAGACGGATGTAAAAACGAACCCAGCAGAACAACAGACACAGATGACTGAGGAAACAAGTTGGAGGCGGGTTGAAATCCAGAAACGAGCGTTTTCCCCGTTCACTGCGTGCGGAGGTGTCCACACGCTCAGGGACGCTCATTTCTGATAGGGGCAGCCAATAATACAATTCAACACAAAACACCTTTTACAGACCGGACAAAGGCTGCTACTGATTTTAAACAAGCTTGGTAATTGTTATTGTTTGCCGTGATATTTATTATTATTTATCGTTGTGGAGAGGTAGTTGGCTTGGTGTGACTGAATGAGTCATGCGACTTTGACTCCCTGATCAGATGCTATGAACTCTGGGGACGAGTTTAGACATAGCTAGGGGGTGTTGATTTTACATGTTCTCATTTTCTTTCCTGATTGTTGCTATCTGTGCTGTGTTGTATTTTTTGTAAATGTATGAACAGGCTATATATATATATATATATATATATATATATATTTGACAAAGTGAAAAGACAAACGGTCAGTGCCTGGCAAAGTATAGTATTATTCTCTAATTTCAAAAACTGCATGGGGGGAGGATTTGGAAGGTTGTGGGATGAGTACTGGTCAAAAGAGCATACATTTACTTCTTTAGTCATTGGATAAGGTCTACCTCTGCTATAGTTTCCAAATACACCCAGTTAATCAGTAATCTTTTCTTTTTTTTGGATTTGCAAAGACCTTGGACCACAGAGGGGTAGTGTAATAATACTTGCCCTAACTTTCCGCAACTGTTCTTGAATTATACAACTAAACTAAAAACAAAATTGTATGTAGTGAATCCAAATACAGTGTCTTGTCCATGTCTTGTTCTTGCCCGTCCGCCCCCCCCCCCACCCCAAAAAAAAAAATAATAATAATAACCTAACGTTGCTTTATGACACAAGTTCTCTGTAAACTAATGCCTTCTGTTCAAAACCTGCAATTGCAACAACTAATTAGCTCAGCGATACAGATGGACATAAAAGTCCAAGGCATCAGAATTATTTCATTATTCATTGCATTAATTGTCAATCATTTCACTCATTCACCAACAGTTTAATTAACAAATGTTCATGGCACAGAAGAGAGTGCAAGACATTTGAACATGAAATGTCATTGCCCTCTGTCCGTAAAAGAACAGATGCTTTTAACTGACTGTCATTAGGCCACCAAGAGTAAATGATTACAGGACTTCGCAAAAAAGGCACTGCAGTGCAAAAGAAATAGACTGAAAAAGAAGTTGCAGAGTGACTGAAAAGGGCAGTTTTTGGAAGTGCTTATTTTAAGAGTGTATTTGGAATTATCGTCTTTGACACTAATTTTCACTCATCATCTCAAGAGACCCAATCCACATCCAAGCGGCAAAATACATTAATTGTGCCTGAAAATATGACAGCTGACAAAGAATATCTAATATAACCTATTATTATCTTAGGGGAATTAATTATCTCTCCATCAGCACTAGCATCCAGTAGTGCCTCACAGTGAGCTACAACATTTCTCAGCAGATAATGATCATTGTTTTCGGTTATAGTTACAGATAAATTGGTAGAAAAGTAAAACACTGATTCCGACTCTGGACTGTTCTTGTTTCTCGGAAAAAAACGACTTCTCTAAACTTCCTTTGCTCTGTTCACCGTGGCATCACTCCGATGTGTCACGCTCCTACCCCCAAGCTATTATTAGAACCATCTCAAAATAAGTTACATTATAGACCTCTCTAAACGTTGTATCCGTTAAAAAAAGAATTAAAAAAAAAAAACAATGACCCCAAGCGTATTTCCATTTTATCTATACCTCACATATGCCATCTGCGACATAAAAATGTCGTAATGTCGGCGGTCTGACCTGTCAACCCGTCCTTTTGTCTTGCTCTGAAATTCTGGCCCTACAACTAGAATTCTGGCTAGACATCATTCGTTTCAATTAACTCTGACAGTCTGCATAATATGAACTTTGGCGTACTAAAAGCGTCGTATTATCATATAATCAATTCATATGTGTGTGTGTGTGTGTGTGTGTATATATATATATTACACACACACATATACATGCATACATCTCTCTCTCTTTGCGTGCCAGTGTGCCACTGTGGGTAATGGATGGCGGTGTGTATGAAAATATGTGTGTGTGGAACCACATTAGGATTTTAAAGCCACATGCACACTCGACAGTCCATATGAACACGCATGTAGTATTATGCGAGATAACATCAAGACCACTCTACAGACATGCATGTATAGTACCTTACTTACCTTGGGCCAGAGCTTTCAACACGTGGGTATTAAAAAACAAGAACGCCCACACAATCCATGCACTCAATGCAAACTTTCTCCTTCCATTCCCGTTGTTGCCTGATGATCTGCTGCTTGTAATCTCTTTGGTGATGTTTTTATTATCAACGTTACTTCGGGTATGTTCTTTTATATGCCCAATCATTTTGGATGGATCGTGCCCAGGTACTTTGTAAGGCGCCGTGCAATACGTTTTCCTCTTTAGCCTGGCATTACACGCTTTCCCGCAAGTCATGCGAAGGGTGCGACAGGTTTAAATGGGTCCTTGTGGCTTCCCCCACTCGTTAGCTTAAGTTTTTTTTTACTGTTTCAAAACAAACATTGAAATCGACCTGTGGGAAACTATATTTCCGCTCTCGCTGCGATTACCTAGATCACTGGCAGGCGCTTCTTTGCAGCAGCTGGCTGTGCAGTGGATGTACAGATCCACACACTAAATGCCTGTTACTTTTGACTGCAACGCTAGACGTTGTGTACAAGTCATCGCGCTCCGGGATATGAAACTTATGCTGTGGTAATGTTGTGTTAAACGGAGTCCCACTGATGATGCCGTTCATAGTAACATGTTGATGTATTCGCTTTGTTCGGTTTCCAGTGATGTGCTATCTCAATTTCATTTGCAACTGAGCGTTTAAAGGATATCCAAATACCTACACATATCCTGTGGTTTGAAGTTATACCTAATCTACTACCTTCAACAATTCACCGCTTGCTTTGCTGTCTTCAGATGTGAATTGAATAGTATCCTATTTCGGAAACCGGTTTTAATTGCGCGAAATTTGAAGTTTATACGCAGTCCATCCGTATTTTCACTGACTGTACTTCAGATATTGTATTCCTTCTTTGTGAGAGAATTAATCGATTCCTCCTAGGTGACTTTTCTTTCAGCGTTATAACTTTGTATTTGCAACTACGCACTTGGTTTCTTTTTCGTCTGGTGCTCAGTCGGATCTGACTTCAGTGTATCTATTTGCCTGTAATCTCATCATACGCAAACTAGCCAAATACTCGCTTCAAAAACTGTCAGGGTAGGTACGTTATATCCAAAAGCACCATTACACGTTTTCGTTTCAGTAAGTGCATCCGACGAATTCTCTTCTGCACAGGTGTTGAAACCTACCAGGAAGGGGGGGGCAGCCAGTCATAATACGTAGCCTACTGCACGAGCCAATTGCTTGCCATCGTCGAAGCCTGCAGTGCCAACATCGCGCCTGAGCACGCGCTTCCAACTAAATCATATTTTAAGACGATACTACGTTCAAAACTACGCATCTCAAATACCGACAAATACATGCAGTTAACATTTTGTCTTGACACACAATTGAAGCTTGTGTGCATAGTATCATGTATGCTTTATGAATACGAAAATAACTTCTGCCAGTACATATTAATGATAATACATATGAAAGCGATTATTAAAGCAGTATTAGCCTACGACATAAGCTATCTCTGTAAATTGGCAGCACAGCCAAGACGATGTGGACGTTCGAACGTTATATGAAATTGTAACATTTAGGATTGAGCCAAACCGCGATGGAAAAATAAGAACGCGAATTAAGAACTGTTTTATTTGCTGTTATTTCAGTGTATGAATTAAGCTCAGTTTTACAGTTTTGTTCTAATCATCACTTTTTGATTCTGCTTGAAATCAAACATGACTTCATCCACTAATTTTTCATGTAAAACAAAATTCTAAACTTCCAAGTACTGCTTACTTAGCCAGAAGTTTTTGTGACTACCTTCACTGACTGAATCATTTGGGAGTTCCAAAAAATAGATTTTGGTGTGAACTGGACCATTATGGACATAGTTATTTCTGCAAAAAGCTGTGAAGTGATACACTGGTTTCCTTAATTGGCACTCTTACAATGTACAAATACAATGGTATAACTTAATTTCAAGTGGGCTTTATGATGTATTTATAATGTTTTTAAACTCCAAATAATGACCATAACGTGTCATATAAATAAAAGGGACTAGTGAATTATTTCACTACTGTAACAAGCAGTAGCCTACTATAACAACTGAAATAAGCTTATGAAGCATGTAATGATAAGCATAATGAATTTACACAGGTCACAGGTCTTATGGAAGTCAGCTGTACTCGCTGGGTGTAATCATTATGTAGGATTATGACAACAGATACGAAGAATTATGTGGCATTTATTAAGAATGTTGCACAAGATCCACTTGAAGTAGTCTTACCAATATTACATGGGTGACTTTCATTTTGTACGTTAATAAATATTTATTTGTGATATCCAAAAATCTTACAGGAGACAAGCAGGATTTCATCTGTGGTTATAAATATCAATATGCCTGTTTACAGAGTTTGCTAATGAGGTTAGCAGATAAACAAATTTTATGTTGCACTGCATAGACACAAATTAGATTACTTTTTGTGGCAGGTTATATATACTTAGGGAGATTAAAAAAAAAAAAAAAAAATTTTAGAAAAGTTTTTAGGAGGGACGGGCAGAGGCAAACATTTCTAGGCTTTAAGGAATTAAGGATTTGAGGAATTAAATCCTCGAGTTCTAAGCCCTCGCGCCACGCATGCCTAATAATGCACCTGTTGACTGCAGTACGGCTCTTTCATCTCGGACGTCCTTGGTTCATTATTCGCAAATATCCAGCAGCAAGGTTTTATGATTGCATGCAAATTTCCCTGTGCAGATTTTAACATTTCCATCCTCGGAGCGAGCGCTATTCCCCGCTGTAATCAGTCAGCCCACAGCGCAGGTTAAATAACACAGTCTGTGTCTCCCTGCGCCGTACCCATGTAAAAGATTTCAAGGGAGCGGAGGAGACTCATTTTCATTATTGATTATGTTTTGCAGACACCTTAATCCGGGGAGATTTACGTAGCTTACGTTTACACATCCATTTTGTACCGCCGTCTTATTTGCAGAAGTGATTACGGTTAAGTGCTTTGCTCGGGGGGTACGGCAGAGCTACCCCCCACCTGGGATTTGACGCTGACCGGCCCTTCTGGGCGCGAGCACCGCGCATAACCGTTGCGCCCGCGCAGCTGGATTACCGCCGTTTGACCTTCCCTTCTGTTCCGAGCCAGAGGGCGGCAAATCGAGCAATAGCATCCTTCAGATTTATCTCGTTCGGTCAATGGCCCGCGCCGGGGGGGGGGGGGGGGGGGGGGGGGCGTCACCGCGGATGACCGCGCCGCGCGGCCTCAAGAGCTCAGCTCCGGGGTCACGCTCGTTGGCACCAAGCAAGGGGCCTTTCCGCTGGAGTTTCACACCTTATTAAAGCCCGTTTGTGTCGGTGTTGACGAAATGGCACTCCGTTCAAAAGACGGCAACCCCTTTCTCGTGTAAATGATATAAATGGCCCTGAAACTCAGCTTGTCGCATTCATAGCTGGGATGTATTAAATGTGGAACTGAAATGACTTCTCTTTCGCAACGATTTGGAATTTTTTCTGTAATCGGAACCTTGGCGGTATAGGCTTGTGCATCTAGACTGGGCGAAGGTAATCAAACCAGCCTTGCATCTCTTGCTTCTGTCCACATTTATTCATTAATAATTTCAGTGCACTATTTTTTATCAGAAGTTGCAGCCCCCGACCCCCCCCCCTGCTCCCCATCATGTCTACACTAGTCTGTTAGTGTATTCCTTAGGACTAGTGTAGAACATGATTTGAACCGGAACCAATTAAATTCATAAACAAATACATTGTTTGTACATAAATACTATCAATGCGGTCTCACATTCGAGAAGCGAATACTTTCGATGCCGGTGTGCAGCTCCTTTGATCTCTGAAAGAGTCCCATAAATCAGGTTTATGTGTTGTGCACAGGTGCCATTTTGTACTGTTCAGGTTTCACTTGTAAGCCAAGGCCAAATCAATTTTATACCACAAGGGGACGCATCTCATTTATTTAACTAATGGCACGAGGTGCTGTGGCGATGACATAAATCAAACCTGGCCTCTGTGTGAGCAATAAGCGGTGTTTGGCGAGCGTGAGTGCGCGCGTACGTGCGCATGCGTGTCATTAAAATTGTTCATTATTGTTACACTTTGGTTTCTTTTGGCATTTATTTTTTCATTTACATTGTAATTGTCTTTTTAAGCGACATGTGGGTGCGGCCGTGTATGTTGTTGATGCAAGTACGGTTCGCCATTTTCTTTGCCGTCATAATTGATTATTTGACCGTCAGGTTCTGGCTGGTTATTTTATTGACTTTTCAGCGCTCGATTAAAACGGTTGGTTACCAGGTGGAGGTAAGGCACTTGAACACGCACAGGTTTAATAGGACCATGGATGGCATTGTGTTTCTCATATGTTTCACAAAGGACTGACACACAAAAATCCAATACAGGCTGAAATGGTTGCATGTCCACACAGAGCGTGAAATAAAACACAATACTCGTAAACTCGCCTCAAGAATTCTGTATTGACGGAATACACTCCTTTGTCACTGACTGATTGATGGGGAGTATAGAGATCATCATCTTGCAGCTGAGGTTCCAAACGAAAGGTCTTGCCTGCCTCCCCAGTCCAAAAAAAATCTGGTTGCGTTTTACCATCCGCTCTGGCTGGATTTTTAGGCGTTGGCGCCTTATTTAAGATCCCGTCCGTGCACCAAAATTTGCCTCTTGCTTAATTGCACAGACAGCAATGAAGAATGATGAATCTGTGATGGCAGCCGCAGACAGGGTACCTGACTTTAGCATCGCGGTTTACTACCGAGGACAAACCGGGCAAGCCATCACTGGCACACGAATGAGAATCGGGGAAACTTGTTTAAAAGATTCAAACAAACTGTCTTGGGACAGAAAATAAAAGAAGATTAAAACTCTCGGTTAATGGGATGAGAAGAATAACAGGTGCAGATCAGTGACTTTTATACCCATCCTAGATACTGAGAGCGTAGCTTCTCACTCAGAATGCCTTTGACCACTCAGTAAGATAAAAAAGAAAAAAGTTGACAGCTATTTTCGGATCTAATTCATAGTTCATGTTTCCAGATGTGAATCAGAATAAATAACGATAACATAGGCCATAAATAAAGCTATGGTCATAAAATTAAGTAACACAATAAAATCATTTTGGGTGCGGCAGATCTGAGAGTTAGAGCTTGTCAGAAGGATAGAAAGAGAATTATTTATCCAACACCCATCCATATACCTTATCCATAATATTACCGTTGCGTTTATGCCATGGTATACCCCTAGGCAGTGTAAAAGCAGTCTGGCTTCCTGCTGTCAGGGATGCACATTAGGAAGACTGCCTTGGGCCCAGACACTGTCCATATTCAGTGGCCACATACCACGACTCTGTTCTGTGCGCCCACTCGCTCCTGCAGTGATATACGGAAGCTCAGCTGGCTGGTAAATAAATCATGCCTCCTTGTTATTTAAGAGGGAGTGGCGATGACACACTGCGCAAACGCAATTGGATAAACAGGGGCCGTGTGGCAAACACGGCAAGTCAATCAAGGGGTGGGGCCGAGAGGGAGGAGGGGTGGGGCCGAGAGGGGGGAGGGGAGGGGCCGAGAGGGAGGAGGGGTGGGGCCGAGAGGGAGGAGGGGTGGGGCCGAGAGGCAGGAGGGGAGGGGCCGAGAGGCAGGAGAGGAGGGGCGGCGTCCTCCCCTCTTCCTCTTATCCTGACCATCCTGACGCTGGGAACAGAACACACCGCTGCCCTGCTAATTAATGAGGTGCTTCCAGTCTCTTCCGGGTGTTCCTAATTCATCACAGGTGTCCGTAAAACAAATTGTCAGAATAAATCAACCCTGCCATTTGTTTCCCAGGTAGCTCCAATAGGTGTTTGCAGTCCCGCCTGGCCGTGGGGAATTAGAGATGAAAAATTGGGTCTGTGTTGACAATTAGTTGTTGAGGAGGAGATTTAATGAAGCGAAAGTTTGATGGATATAGATTATGATTCTGGTACGCACTGGCTTTAAAACTAATGTGAAAATTTATGCCATGCAGGCAGCCTTGGAAAGAAATTCAAAGACGGAATACATTTTTTCCTTACAGTATAACACAAAGACTATTGTAATAATTACATACTTTTATTAACTGAATAACCTTGAAATAAATCTTGCAAAGACTTATTAGTGGCTCCTCTTTCCCCAAAAGCCAATGGTCATTGGAGCAATGTGGAAACAATGTGGGGTGTCCAACCCTCCCCGACCCTTACCACAACAAACACATGCGCGTACACACACACACACACACACACACCAGTCCATTGTCGGGCCTACAGATTACAGGTTTTGTATATGTCATGCATGTCTCTTTTTAGGGTCCATGAGCTTCAGGTGCTGGAACGCTATCATTAGGGTTGCTCTTATTGTAGCCAACTCTAGAGGCTTGCCAAACTTGGCTGGCTTGTTTGAGTCTTGCCTCAGTTAAAATGTTGTGCAAATTGGCCACCTGCTGGTGCTACAGGCCACGTTTCAATAATTATAACCCTAGCCCACGTAGCTTGTTTGACGTAGACTCATGAAATTTGGTACATAGGTCCTTCTCCTCATCATAAACAAATTTGCATCTAGAACCCATAACGTCTGCCATATTGGATTTTTTGCCACTTTGAATTTTCAGGAAAAAAAAATCCTGCTCCTAAGCTTGTACAAGCTTCCAGCAATTTGCAGAAAATCTGGCATACAAAATCTTTTGGCCAAACCCCACAAAGGTGTTATACAGAAAGTTTATCAATGAAAATATGCCAAAATGATGAGCCCATGGCTTTTCATTGGCTCATTAAATTTTGAATAAATGCTTGTAACTGCAAGACCATTAGTTATTGTTCTTCTTCATGTCCACGTGCCTCTTTCATCCACTTAGTATGACACTAACATGAACGCATTGGATTAAAGAGGCACAAAATCTCTCAAGAAGTTAACAGAAACATTTCCTTAAGAAACTGACAAAATGTTTCATAAAATATTGGGCAATTGGCAGCTACTCCAATGAAAAATATCAAGTGTTAAGTGGGCAGTGATAAAATGTAATATTACTAAAAGTGCTTACTTCATTATAATGACAGAGAGTAGTCTGTAGCTAAGAACTTATAACCAGCTCCTGTGAGAAGTAGTATCTTACACAGCATGGAGAATGCTGTTGGGCTGAACAAGGTCCTTTTTATTTAGGTGCAGAACTCACAGTAAAGAAGTCTAAAGGAAAATGAATAAAAGCAAAAATATAACTGTTATATTAGAACACAAGAGAGAGAAAAAGTGCTAATAGCAAAAAGGTGACAAACATTTCGATCACAATACCATCACCAGTGTCATAAAATCACTCAGAGTGTGTGTCCTACTCCTTCAGCCTCCTATATCTTATACAGAAAATGTTAGGCTCGATTCAACACACTAAACCTGTCAATAGCCAGAATGTTCCAGTGCCCATTCCAGTTTATAAAACTGTTTATCGGTACGATGATACATTCTATTACTGTTCTACAGACACTCCTGTAGAGGTAAAACAACATTAAGAATTAGACAATGTTAGAAACGACATAAATGGCGACAGAAATAATTTCATCGCTCGCATTATTCGCTGATTACAGCGCAGCGACGATGACCTCCGTGAGTTCTCGTTTTTCTTCCCATCTTCGGCGTGTTTACCGAAAGACATTTGTCTACCGTAGGCGCCGGGGAAAAAAAGCAGCTAATTTAATAAAGCTTGAAAAATGTGCTAATGAGCTGCTGCAGATGATTCAGCCTGACACAAAGTTAAAGGGACACATTGTGTTTCCAGCGTATGTTTCCCCCCACATAAATACATAAATAGAACAGGTGAGCGCAAGCAGAGCTGTATAATTTTCTGGATTTCATGTCAACTTCTGTACAATTTACTTATTCACGAATGTATAAAAAAAATTCACAAATATTTCAATACATAATTGACTGGGCAGCGCAATTAACCCAATCGGGTATGTGCAGACAATCCAGATACATTTCTTGATAAGTTCTTGAACGACAAGTTTCTTGTGCGCCACCGTGAAAGATTTTAGTGTGGTCTAATCGACAGGTCACCCTTGTCAAAACTGTCATGCGATGAATTGTCTGTCGACAGGCACTGCTATGAAAGCAATCATCTGGATGCTTTCAGAACACACACTCGCCTCTGTGGCTTGCTGTGGGAAAACATACAAAAATGCCATGATCCCCATCAGCTTCTACACTCCATATAAGCCCCAATCCCTTCTAAAGGACTCAAGGAGGGGAAACTGCAGTAAACCAGCATTACCACTTGAGCTGTGCTCACCGGAATGGAATGATTTCAGGGAGACTCAAAAAAAGAAAAAAGAAACAAGCCCACAGTGCCCTCTTCAGCCCAGAGGACGAACTACACCCGTACAAGCAGGCAAATATGCTTCAGCCTCATGATGATGATCCAGGAGTTCCCAAACCTGGTCCTGGAGAACTACCTTGTATGCTGGATCTCATTCAGATCAATCTCTTGGTTATTAAGTTCACTGAAAACATGAAACAGATTTTAACAAAACATAGATTGGCGTCTTACCGTTTGCTTTGTCTTTGAACTCATTATCCACCAATAGTTTTTCTTTAATGACCAGGCATCCACTCTTTATACCATAAAGAGAGTAAACTACCTACTGAAGTTAGGAATGGAGAGAGAGAGAGAAAGCACACAGCACCAGCAGTTATTAGCTGTATATCATTTTATGGCAGCTATTTGATGGCTTTATAGTGGATTTCTGTTGGCTTCATTGTGTCAGTTGGGGCAGTTTTACATATATTTTTTCCCATTGGTTATAATGTGTTAACAGGTCAGTTCAGCAAGCGAATCGCAGTGCATTGTAAAAAGGATGGCCTTGTGATCACTCAGTAACCTGTCCTGTCTAGGGCTCAAATACAATTCCACCCCTATTCACTCCATCTATACCTGGAAACTGTAAATATTCTTATCATATTCTTTAAAAATTGTCAAGTTATACGGTATGACGTGTGCAGATCCAAACGGGCAATTACAGAAAAGAAGCAGCAGCTGAAGTATCGGTATAGATTATGATTTACTTTGCATTCGGGTCACCAAAGTACAACCATATTTAATCATTCACTTTTCTGCTTACCATACACCCTCATGAAGGGACTGGAATGCTTGGAATTTTGTACTTTCTGTGTCTGTGTGTGTGTGTGTGTGAGAGAGAGAGAGAGAGAGAGAGAGAGAGAGAGAGAGAGAGAGAGAGAGAGAGAGAGAGAGAGAGAGAGAGAGAGAGAGAGAGAGAGAGAGAGAGAGAGAGAGAGAGAGAGAGAGAGAGAGAGAGAGAGAGAGAGAGAGAGAGAGAGAGAGAGAGAGAGAGAGAGAGAGAGAGAGAGAGAGAGAGAGAGAGAGAGAGAGAGAGAGAGAGAGAGAGAGAGAGAGAGAGAGGATTTGGAACCCCAGCAACCATCTTTGTAGAACAGGACAGTAGTTGATAAAATGCAGAAATGACTGTGATTTAAGATGAGAAAGGCAGATCTAGATGTTGGGTTCGGGTGTGCCCCCCGAATGGCCACTGCTAACTTTCTGTCACAAGATGCACATAAACAAGTCATTAGTCTTGTGCATGTTGCACACATCCATGATTGTCCTTCCAGAGTGACTCCAGATATAAACAAAGCCTGCAGAAGCAGACATTTCTTCCTGGAAGCTTGGCAGTACCGCCAAGCACCTTCTGTCTACATCTATCAGAGAACACGGCGGAGACATATTGTTCTGAAGAGTTGACAACTCTGGCCAAAAGCAATTGTTCCAAAACAGGTGTCATCACCTGATTAGATGCCACAAGTCACATACCTCGTTTAAAGAAACACTTCAGAGAGAAATACAAAGTTTACACCCCAGTATAGTTGCCACTATGCTAAGTACACCGCAAAACGTTCATTGCTAATTCAACTGCAACTGTTTATATGAATAAAAAGGAGATAAAATCTACTCAATTACCATTAAAGTAAAGTGTACTTTTGAGTTCATTTAATCACCGACTATTTTAGTGCAGACAGTAGCCTATTTATCCATGGTAACTTGTGTAACTTACATTTGACTTATTAAATGTTACAGTAATACACTTGACTGTTTTACTGACGAAATTTTGATTCATTTGATTTATTGACTCTTATAAAAATGCCACCTGCGGCCATAGTCTATAATTAATCTACCTGCCTCATCTTTTATGTCTGTCGTTAAAAAGTTTTGCTCCATACACTGGTGTAATATAGGTCTATGCATGTCTTCAACACAATAATGCTCCCTGTGTTTATACCTTATACCAGTGGTCCGCACTAAGTTTTCCGCGGGCACAAATTCCACTCCATCCGAGCGCGGCTGGCCTTTATCATTAATGTAGGCCGATAAAAGAGAGCACGGTGTTCACTTTGAATGAGTAGCCTAAATGCATTATTAGCCAAAACAATTTAGATAGTGAAAAATAGGCCTACCTTATTGTGATGAAACCCTTGGTTTGCAAGTGGCATCCACAAGGCTGCTGTAATTCGGCTCAATTGAGGTAGTTGCACTACGGAGACAGTAGTCCAGTCTATCGCTTCCTAGTCGATTCCTCCGTTTGATTTTCACAAAGTTCATTGCAGAGAATGTTGCTTCGCAGAGATATGTGCTCGAAAACATACACAGGATCTTCTTTGAAGCTGATGCCAGACAATTGTGTTTCTCTGTACCCAAATCCAGCCAAAAACCCTCCCTCATGTCTTACTCGACTTGATGCGCTGGTTAAGTGGATGATCGCTTTGAAACTCAAGTAGATCCATTTCCAAACTCGCCCAGTCTAACATGTCGGTGCGACATGCAATGATATCACCGGAGAGTACTAAGTTTCTGATGCGCTTTACAATGTCCGATATGTTGGATAAACCCTCAGAGGACCCCTGCAGCCTCCAGAAACCTTTCCTTTATTACTTCTCCATCGGCAAAAGGTTTCTTGTGCTTAGCTAGCACACGACCTGTTCTGAAAGACGCCTCTGTGACTAGGCATCTATCTGCAGTGTTAGTACTTTTAGCCATAGTTGTGTGCTGTATTTTAAGCGTGTTTTAGATCCTCTATTTTCTGCATCCTGTTCTCACGCTTGAGAGGGACTGCGTCTTTATATTACGGATGCACAGTGCCTGTTTAAGTTATACGATTTGTTTGGCTGATTTTTACAAACAAATCAGACACGTATTTTGTCCCATCATCATTGCGTACGACGAAATATTCCTGCTCCCACCTGCTCTGCTTGCAGTATTTGCTTGTTGCGGTCTTTGACCTCTTTGCAGGTGGAGGTGCAGCCAAAAAAACAAAAAACCGTTTGGAGTGTAAACATTTGATCCTTTGCGTCATTAGCTTGTTGAGTTGAAGTCTGATTATAGCCTCTGATTGGCGGCTATGAGCGTGGATTACCAACATTTTATTTAAAAAGTAGCCTAATATAGCAGATTTCACAATTAATTAATTTTTTTATTTTTTATTTTATTTTTTTACACTAAATAAATGTCTCGTGGGCAGCAAAATGCCCGTGGGCACATCTGTGCGGACCACTGCCTTATACCTATATACCCAGGGGAACTTGTATTAGTTCCCTACACCAACCCAATTTGATGTGCAGTATTTGGGCCCCTTTGAAGCACCACCTAATTGATGTTTCCGCCGGCAACAAAAGATCTCAAATCTCAAAGGAATAGCAGCAAACCAAGACCCTGTCACTGGATATAGATTTCATGCCCTGCCGTTGTCCACCCTGTCAAACCAGAAATGTTACATAACTTGACACCCGAGTCGATTGTCATAATCCTAACGCAAATGATATTGTATGCGGGGGTGGATTTTGTAGCATTATTTATTTTTAAATTATGGCAAAGTATTGCCTGTTTTACTCAAACTGCTTATGCAACAGCTGTGTTAAATAGAGTCCCCAGGGCTGCTGGGTGGCGCATTTGGTTAAGGCTTTGGTGCGTGGATGTGTCTCAAGGCCTCAGATTGAATCTGGACTGTGCCAGTGCCATCTGTGGCCAGTAGCTCCATAACTGGCAATTACGTCACCCAGGGTAAGGGAGAGGTCAGTCCGTTAGAGATCTGTGTTCATTGCTATCTAACAATCCATGCTGGTCGATCAGGCTGTAGTCTGGGGTACATCTGGTGACATCATGTGTTTCCAAGATGAACCATATATATCTACACTCTCCTGAATAAGCAGTAGGGTTTGCAGCATAAAGATGGTTGTGGTTGCATATGATTGGCCATTCCAAAAAGTGGTGGAAATTTGAGATGTTCAGAGGCTGGAGATGCTCAAAGATGCTCAGACCCATGTTGGGTGCTCAATCTCCAAATTAGTAAACTGTAGCCTCCACATAAGCCACCTCAGAAACAGATTGCATTTAGCAATGCCATGGTGACCCCATCTAAGGCTAACTCACCATTCTGGTAGTGAACAGTGCTCTGTCCTGACCCTTGAAGTTAAAAACTTCAAAGAACTGAAGTGAAGGACTGAGAGTCACTTCTTCTAATTCATGAAGATTACAGGGAATTTCCTCTACACAGTGCCTAAACTTGCACCTCTGTCCTGGTGAGAGAGTGAGAGAGATTTAAAGAACTTTTCCACTCCAATTATTTTCTTTTTCTCCTTTCCTCCCGATTCAGAATGTCCTGTTGTATTTGTAGGCTTGTCTGAGGACTGCAAAGTCTTCCATCAGTTCAGGGGAGAGGAGACAAGCCAATTACGCACCACTGCTTCGGTCTGGCACAGTCTGCCACAATACCAGACCGTGGGGCACATCCACAGGCTGGAACAGTGTCTTAACAGAATGAACCACCTAGCAGAACCCACAAACCTTCCCCCACCACATTATGCGTGTGTGTGTGCATACGTTTGTGTGCGTTCTAATCATTTCTCTTGGTCATTATTCATTCACCAAAGAAACAAAGTAAGAAGAGGTGTCTGTGTACGTCATGTGCTCAATCAATCATTTGAAAATTCAATTTTTTATACTCAACACACTTATTCAGTGTGCAGTATAGCCTATTGTACAACGTGTCACATATATTCTACTCGATATTCTATTTAGCATAGTGCGGGCCTGGACAATGGGCGACTTCCCTCCCCTGCAAGAGTTCAGAAAGGCAGTTGTCTTTGATCTCAGGAACTGGCGGAGGACACAGCTGCTCCTCAGCGGGATCGGTAGAATTTGCAGTGTTTAGCTTCCATTATTCTCAACCCTCACATTTGTCTGCGCCGGCAAATTGAAAGGACGAATGAGGAGGTGGGGAGGATGACTGAAGTGTTCTTTTGTGCACTTTTTGCGTACTTCAGCTCAGACCTTGGGCTCTCTGAAGGTAACACACACATTCTGGGGTTCTCCTCTGGTGTGTTAGTAAGCAATGTAGCTTTGCGCAGCGCCAGGACTCTCGACGTTTATTGCCTTCGTCAGAGTTTCATAAGTGCATCCACCATGTTGAAATTATCATAGGACTGTCTCAATAAACACAGAGACACAGAGCAAGCTTTACAAGAAACAGGTCTCATTTTAGTCAAAAATTTAATATAAGAATGTGTATCAGAAATTTTCAGAAAAACCACAAACTGAAAGATGATGAAATTGAGCAGTTTCAACCTGGACTACAGGTTTTCCCACAGTGAATATTTGCAATGTTTACAATATTCACAAGATATTATAGCAGAGCCAGAAATGATTGGTAACAACAGTATAGGCCAAATGAAAGTTTTTGCTATTGTTAATGAGAAAATATGTGAAACACGATCTGTATGTTATATCCCACAGGAAGAAGTTCCAGTCTGTGAGAGTCAGAAAACTTACAGGTTTAGAAAACTTTTATATAAGCAGATTAATTTAATCGCACCTGACATTACCGCTTATCCAAAATAAGTGCCTCAGGTAATTACCATTTGAGGTTAATTAAAGCCAGACCTGCTCGGGACAACATTATTTGTCTGTGGGATGTTTCTAACGAAGTTTGGCTGGAAAATGTGAGACTAGTTTAATATTTAAATTGCATATGACAGGTACATATGTTATCTAAACTTAGCAAATCCACCTGGGTGACTTCCACGCAACGTGCAGGCTAGAGTTCAGTCATTCATGGAATTTTTTCAACAGCTAGTGCACAAAGAGCTTTAAGGGAGGCAAAATTATGCTGTGTCGCTATTCCAAAACCCTCCCTCATATGTGATGGCTTATGAAATGGGCTAAGAACGTTGGGCCGGCTGTCGATTTCCACGCACTTACCCCCCTGATGATTGGAAGAATAAGTGACACGATGCCCGTACCGCCAAAGTTCACAACAGAATTACCGTTTTGAGATTTACAAGCTTCCAGGGTGAAATTAAAGGTCAGGCCGCAGAGTCATGGATCACCGCCTCATTCTTTCTTTCCTTCCTTTTGCCCAAACATGACAGATTTTGTACAAGGCTGAAAATGTGTTCTGCTCCATTTGTTATGCATAAAGTGTTCGACTGTCCCACCGTTTGTTGGAGACAAAGAGATTATTTAGTATTTTATTTAAAGTAATTCTGCGTGTTTAACCTGAAATACATCATTCAAGCTCGATGCATGATTCTTATGATTGTGATTTCTGCCATAGTAGTAGGGGTTGTAGTTGTCTAATGACAGACTTTCTCAGAAAATGTCCAGAATTTGTCATACGTTGTCACTTCAGTCTGTTTTATGAATCTGTAATTCATTTTAATAAAGACATACTGTAAGCATATGGAAATAACATGCAGGGAAAGTAATTAGTTGATTGTACTATTGATAGTGGACAGTAAGCCCTTGTAATGGGACATGCGATCCTAAATATACACATCCAGCATTTTCCATTGATTTTCTTTCTAGAACCATCCTCATAGCCTGTGTTGAGGGGATGGGGGGCAGAGGGTATTTCCATAGAAACATAATTGATTTTATAATATTTTCAAGTTACCATCATATCCGATTTCAGACACTGGAATGAATATTACATTTATATAATGATATTTTTCATGTGAAACCTGAGATAACAGTTGATGAATCAACTGCTATTTTGCAACATGACATTTGTAAAGTGATTAATGTTATGCTTTCCCCTTCAATATTACCAGCAGACCATATGATTTGCAAACTGCGTGGTGGTGGTCTGAAATTCAATTATTTGGCACTATATTTCTCACAGGAGACATATCTATAGAAATATTACAATTCTACAAAAACTTATATGTAGGATAATCAAAGAGAACGAAAACAATTCTACAAATTAGCACTAAATCCGTTTTCTGTCCTGTAGAACATTGAAGTCAACAGGAATGATTATTTTGCCGTGTCTGTATTTTACAGTGCCCTGCGATAGATTGGAGGCCTGTCCAGGGTGTATTCCTGCCACTCGCCCAATGCATGCTGGGATAGGCTCCAGCACCCCCCGTGACCCTGCCCAGGATAAGCGGCTATAGATAATGGATGTATTTCACAGTGTGTGTTTAGATTTGGATGGCGCTTGCCTCCCTTTGGCATGACTTGATTGGGAGTGGGTGGCTACTGGCAGGCAGTCCCATGTTTGTATTCTGCGCACTGTAAGCTGAGTAAATGGTGTAGATAACCGATTTACTTTGGTGTGCAATGAGCTCATTGATCCATAATATAAGGTTAGTTTAATTTCGACACAACAAATATGGACGTAGGTGTGTGTTGAATATTGACTCTAAAGTGGACAATGTAACTTTTTCTTCTGTTTACATTCTGCTGAATGGCTACTGTGAACCTTGTCATATCATAGTTAAGTGAAAATTTTGCTTTGTAATTAAATTGATCCATGTAAATGTACAGCAGGCAACTATTTCAACATGATCATATCTCACTAACATTTTTAAAAATGTATTTTCCTCTTTTATTATTTGACTGAAGCAAAAGACTGCAAGAGGCTCCTGGCAACAAGTAGGCTCCCAAGACAAAAGAGCTAGAGTTCAGCAAATATTTGTCGAATGTGAGAAGCTTAACATCTCTGCGCAAGCTGCTTTTGGATTTTCCTGAAGTGCATTTTCTTGCTCTAGGCCATAAACCCCCCAAATCAAAAGCATACATAAGGTGTGAGTTTCCTTACTGAACGTTCATTCAATGCTGATGTAACAATCACTCGGCTGCTACTGGCAACGTTCTAGAGCACTGACTTAGAATTTTGAGAAATAAATAAATAATAATTTAAAAATCAAAGGGTTAAAACTGAAAAAACAAACATTTGTCGGCGCAGGTTTGTACCACAATATATTATATTTATTTTCTTGGATAACCAATCCCCTGCAAACTGATGCCACCCGATATCTGTGCAGAGTTTAATTAACACTGTTAGAGTTGAATTAACACTGGACATTTTACTGTGTCTGAACAATAATGAACCAGCATCAATAAATCTTGCAGTTCAACAGAATCACCACATGCTATTCACATAAAAAAAACGTACAACCTGTCCTGCAGCACATAACTAATTGTAATAAATAACACCACACATAAAAATAAAAAAACATTCTACTGCTTGCCACAACAATAGGGACATGCAGTAATATGAACATTGATCAAAGCAGTGTCGATCTCCCTCAATGCTCTCCTCCATTTGCATGCTATGAACCGTACATTTAAAAAGATTCCACGTACAGATTTTTCAGAGATCTTAACTGGCTTTCAACAAGTGATGCCAGAGCACACTTCTTCTTCCCTTGGAGGCGGCCACGTTGCCAAGTTATTTTCAACAGACGGTGTTGAAATTGTGGATTTCCGCCTGCATATTTAGGGAATTCCCATGGATCGCTGCAGTAATTCCCCGCGTTGGCTTCCTGAATAATGGCCTCTCCTGACTGAAGCTCCTCCTAGCCCTGTGGCTTGTAATGAGCAGGCTCCCCTCGTGCCTGCGAGTGGACCTGCATTTATCGAAGGAAGGAAACGCTATCATTCTGAGAGGGGAAAACAGGCAGGCCATTTATCGCTGCTTTAAATGTTTAATAGGATTGTGGAGGCTACCGTCTTTGAGCGCTCACATTGACACAGGGCTATGCGGTGGAGAGACTTCAGAGAGGATACCTGTAGCGTGCGTGTGTTTTTCAGACCATTTGGAGAGAGGATAAATACTACTGTTGACAGAGAGCTTGTTAAGTCAAATATACTGAATATGCATTTCTGTGTCTGATCTATACTAGTGTGTAGACATAGTAGCTTATGAAAGTTGAATCCAGCATGAGGCTTACTGCATATGCTCATTGTAACTTGTTAGTAATAATTTAAATGCAAATGTAATTCAGCTTCTGTAATTTACTATTATTTAGCCATGCGTCCACATATTTTAATCATAAGAATGAAATAGAAGGTGCAAATCAAATGATCCATAAACTCTTGAAGGTCATAATGGGAAAGTAAGGCTCAAGGAAAACTGATGGAGCCATTATGCTAAATTAGAGTATCACTGTTTTTATCAAGTCATCAGGTTTCATTGTGAAGAGATGTGCATATGATGCATATGAGTCCCTCATCTCTGGGTAGCTGTGGTTATGAGCCTCAAAAGATGGTGACCTGTGGCTCTCATGCCAGAACCCAGCCTTCAATCGTAGCTGCGGCAGAGGTCAATTGCTATTGGTGTCGTGAGTCTTTCAATTTGCACTTTTCATTGCAAGCTGCTTACACCGAGCCCCCCGGTGCCATGACTACCGGTAAGCGCGCACCTCTCATACCGGCATCTGCACTACAGTGGTCCACTAGAGGCAGGACCTTTCATCAAGTGTTTTCCCTCGTATTAACACCTGATCCTTATCTCGACTGTCTCACCTCAGCAGCCTGCTAGCAGACCGTAGCGCCAATTTGCAAAATGCTCACAGGCCAGCTGTGCTGATGGCAGGTCAGTATTGGGCCCCCGTATACTTGCTGGCCTGATAAGCTATTTTGGTCGCTGAGGGATACAAAATATATTCAGCCTTAACTTCAAAGGACAGAAGGTAGTAACTGCAGGACTTTGAATCACAGAAGCTTAGAAGGACTTTGAAACTCAGACTCAAGTGTTTCCCTTGATGCTGTGGTATCTAAATATTGATCGCTTCCCACCTGATGAATTACAAATGACCGCGACTTGATCGTGCACTACCATTACAAGTTTTTCAGTAAGAGATCAGAGAAATTGTTATTATTATATAGAATTTGGTACCAGCCATTTTTGCAAAAATGAGTTATTAACACAATAATCAATTCTTTGTCTGGCTATTTTGATATACAACTGGGTTTACCTCATAAGATGAAATACAAAATAAAGTGTTGATGTAGGCCGTGAAAATTCTAAAGCTTATATCTCCAAACTATACTACGGTATCTGCATATAGAAACCTGTAATTGTAACCTATGGATTCATCATTTATTTTATTTTTATGTCATCTTATTTAATTAAAGTTTGTGTTGCACATGAGTATACTATATATCTGATAAATGTACTTCAGTATACCCAGTAATTAAGGCTTGAGATTCTTCAAATCTTAACAGAGATTAGGCACGCATGCATTACCGGTGGACACCAGCGCAATAAACGAACCACTCTTGCTCGTCATTCGCAGTTCGAATCAATGAGCTCTATGCATGAAAGTAGCCGTGGCATCATAAGTCAATGAACAGAGATTAAAAACAGCAGATCCATTTTGGCCCTGTTTGTGCTGTTTACAAAATAATTTTCAGATTTCAAAAGGTTTATACCAGACGGTGCAGAAGAGAGCGGTGACCCCCTACTGACCTCAGATTTTGAACCAAGGTTCTCATTTGCTGATGCACAGCACCAAAATAATGCAAAATCAAAATCGCTATTCAGCCTGAGGAACTGATTCATTCTGAGGAACTGCATTAGTGATTGATATTATGTGGTTTCTGTAAGGCACATTTGTAGCTCACTGAAATTTTCACATGTCAACAAGCGACAAACATGCGACCTTTGCGGTGCAATACCTCAGATGATGGACCAATCCAGAGAGGCAGTTTAGAAATGAAGGCTAGACAACGGCTGTAAACATGGAAACTCCAGTTATGAAAAACTCCACCAGCCCTGGCGCGTGCTGTTCCAGAGTCCCAGTCCGGCCAATTAGGCGAGCGGCTGCACTGCGCTCCGTTTGAATTTCAAATCAGCTGCGGCAGCAAGGTCAGACAGGCTCCTGCTGTGCCTGGCTGGGAGGAAGGAGAAGGGTTTTTGTCTGGCTGGGTCTTGTCATGTAGACATGGTTCACACTCGCTGTGTGAAAGGACTCTCTCATTGGGAGGGTCGGGTTGGGCCCCAGCAGCAGAGGGGTCAGATGGCAGCCGTCCAGAATTGGCGTTCCCCACGGGTCCCCCCTTAGACCGTATTCTGGGTTCTTCAGAGCTAGCTGCTGTAGCGCCAGCTGGCCAGCGCACCTTTCCTTCGCTCTGTTGCCATTCAGATGAATGGGAATAGGGTGAATTACCAGCACACCATTGGAAAGCTGCCTCTTCTGTCTGGCTTCTCTCTCCAGTGATTGTGATGAAATTAGCGCAATCTGAACATAGAGAGGAGAAATGGGATAATGCCCAATCCCCCCTTCTCTCTCTCTCTCTCTACCTATCTATCTCTCTGTCTCTCTGTCAGGAATTCACACTCAAGAGATGATGCAAAGCTCTTGGCCAGCATTGGTTCAGAATCTTTATTCACACAGTGGGCTCACTTCTTATTGTAAGTACAGAACTGAATCAATGTTTAGTAGAAAGCTTGTAGTCATGTGGGGGTCTTTGTGATTCCCCTTTGATGCTTCTCAATTGATTATTGGCTCTTATTTTCTTCTGTCGTTGGTGTCATATTTTACTCTGTCATGTGACACATCACACCTCTATTTTTCCCTCTCTTTGTCTTCTTTCCATTTCTGTATTGTTTTCTGTGCCTTTTCCACCTTCGCATACCTATCTCTCTCTTTGCTTGCCCTCTCAATGTCTTCGTCCAGCTGACTTCGCAGGTTAATTTTTCCCCCTTCGACCATACAATTGTCCGTTGAGTTGTTTGATCGTTTGGAAGAGGAGGCTTTGCACTGGCTGACTTAAGGCGGTATGAAGCGCATTGTTTCCCCGTACTCCTCGGTTTAGCGTCGTCTGGCTGATATGTCACGGACTGCCGTGCAAGAATCTCTGACTTTTATTTCTGTGATACACGTCCCCTGGCATTCAACAGAATTAATTAAGAGATGCAATGCTTATTTGAAGTGAGGGAACCTTTATTTCTACAGCCGCCCCCCACCCCCCGCTCCTTCACTGACTTACAGAGGAAATGAAAATGGGTCCACCATCAATCAGGTAAAATAATTGCTTTCAGACATCTGGCATTTGGATTGCAAAGGCCCGTCTTTATCATTCTGTCAACGCTACTTCTGATATCAGAATAGTTGCTATGGTTTGCTTGCCTAATCGACTGGAGGGGCTTTCCTAGTGCAAGAAAAATGGGAAATGTTCATCTTTTAATACATGCATAATTAAATGGCAGGCATGGTGTAGTATACATGGCAAAGGTCAAGTTCAAACAGTCCTGAGGTTCACTTGCTTTGCCTGCTAGACCAGCTGCATAATGAACTATTTTACTATAGATAGAAAGCATTGCTGATACGGTTTGGTTATTGTGTTTTTAGGTTTTTTTCATGAAAAATGGTGTCCTGTCCTGTGATTTATGGCTGTGGACTGAGTACCAAATTCCCTGTTAAGTGGATGTTTGACACTTCATAAAAAGTGCCTTCAAGGGCATATTGCACCCTGAGAATTGCTGGAATCCTTGAAGACAGCCAAGGGTCTTCCAGGGGACTGAGTGTAAGATGGGGTAAAGGACCAAGTGGTAATGCCTCAGAGTACTGCTTTCTGGGGTCACAGCCAATTAGCAGAATCAATTCAGATGAGCTAACTGTAGTAGTCGGGAGCACAATGCTCAAGCCAGACCAGTCTATCCAGTTATATGGCTAGTATGACCCTCCGTCTTCATGTGGCTCAAGTATATTCTCTCTGTGGTACCTCACACAGTCAAAATTTGTAAGTACAGGAATGGTTCCTGGCAATCGCATATTGTACCTCCACTGTGCTTAACAGCATTAGCCCTGAAATCCTGTCTTTTTTTCCTGTCATCTCAAATAAGGCAATTTTGCCAAATGTCACCTAATTCAAGCCTGAAACCTTTTCTGCATTTGCTTTCAGATAGGTCACGTAAATTCTGCTGGTTCAAAAGGAAAACTATATAATAATAATACTATAAACTATATAATAAAAATAATTTGTAGCTGTTTTAGCCCACAAGAGATCTGTGGTTTGGACAAAGATTAATGTTTCAACAGGACAATCTCTCAGAGCACGTAAACAAAGACTTAAGTCACAAACCTAAATGGAAAGACATCTGAATACTTGATTAACTTATTGCTGCCAATGCTTTTGTAAATGAGAAATTTCAGTCTTTCTGGAAAATAAATGTTGTTGAATAAGAAATATTTTCAGCGTAAATGTGTTGTTGTTTGTGTTGGTGAATGAGGAAAAATATGTGAATTAAAATGCTAAAGTGTAACAGCACAAAATAGTGAGTTCAGTGAGGGTAAACTCTTTCTGAAGGCACTATACTGTATATTGAAATTATCCATATTTCACTGCCAGACACCATTTTAAAAATGATTTGTGAGCATTTATTTTCACAAGCATCATGTGGTGAAGAGAACTATGCACTGTACCATATAAATGTTGGATTAGAGTCTGGTGCAGTCTTACAAGGAACATAACCTGAATTTCATGCCATGTACAAGTTCAATCATTTTCCAAATGTGTGAGATGTTTCCCTGATTATGGGTATTGATATGGAGAGGCATAAAAGATGTACACTTTGCAACGCTGTTGATAAAATGTCCAGATTTTCTTCACCAAACACCAAGAATTTGAAGATTAGACACATTGTGCTTTTTGTAGCGGTTATACACACTTTTGCCACAAAGGGGCGCTCTCTTTGGTCCAGTCTTGGTGCCATTGCAAAACCTGGAGTGAAATCCAACAGTATAAACACCTTTGCTTCATGTGGAAAATGAACTGTTGTTTTAATGAACAGGTACATGTTGTTTTGTTCAGGGTTGAAACTGTGAAGCAGTCCTTTGAAAAACCCCTTCGATATGAAACCTCACAGGTCTGAGCACCCTTAATGTATCTGTTCCAAAAGATATAGATCTACAGAAAACAACAAGAAGTGTTTGCTACTTTAGAGTGACTATGACCTGGATTGAACCTTAATACATTTCAATAAATAATTATTTTTTTATCTAGCCATCTGTTTGATCAACATTTTTAATATAAATACCGACATTTCTAAAAAACCATAAAAAACTGGACCTTGTATTTATTCCCATAAATGCAAGTGCTTCTCTGCGTATATGCAGAAAAAATGGAGCCATGATTCGAAAAGGGAGATGGATTTTATTCATAACTGTATAAACTCAAGTCCAGGGTAACACAGGACCTGAACAAATAAAAAAATAAAAACACTTTGGTAAATGAGGAAAACAAATCAATGTAGAGGCTACCACACAACTGTGGCTCCTTAACTAATTAAGCAAATAGCATCCCAGTATACACAGTATTTTAAAAAAACTGAACCGGTGTCATTGTCTGTAATTATGGCCAGCGAGTCTGGAAGAGGAGACCGCAGTGGAGCAAGTTTGGTGGGATCTTCAGAGACCTGCCACAACCTCCATTACGGGTAGTTTGTAGCCGTCTCCATGGTAATGGTGAGAAGTACACTTGCATGGGGATGTGGGAACAGTGTGCTACTTAAACAGGCCTTGTTATGTCTTTTTTCCTCCCGTTTCTGAATTGTCATCTTAAGAGTGTTACTTCCCTTTGAGAACATCTGTCTCTGTTTTTACCCTTGGGGATTTTAATGTACCTGTATTTGCATTTCTGTGGTGAACAACATTAATGTTTTAAATATTCTGAAAGGAACTTACTACCTTCCTGTCTTTCTGCAGTGCAAACAACACCCAAGTTTAACAGGCAGATACAGAATTGCTGAATTATGTCAGAATAACACAACAAAACTTGTGGTCATTATTATTACTATTATTATTGTTATTACTAATTTTATTATTTATTCAGCATTATGATTGGGAGTTAATGCTAATGCAACAATAGCTGAAGATAATACATCTTTGGCAAATTCTAAAAAAAATCACCTTATTAATTGTTGATATTCTGCACCAAAAACCTAATGGCTTAATGTCTTGCTTTATTGATCCCATGGCTGGACAGGTGTGAAAATGGCAGGGCATAGTATAAATGTTTCCTAGGGTATTATGTGTATTATATGAAAGTTATAATACATGCGGCTGTTCATCCTCAATGGTTGTCTGGATGTTCAACAATGCTCAATATAAATATCTGAAATTAGCTAATATTATAATTAATGGTTCTCAAAGTGACAATCATTTTATGAATGTAACAGTAATGACAGTTGCTCAATTGAGTCAACATATGCTAACACGTGCTAATATTTATGTAATTCTGTCTTAGTAGTGCACTGTCTAATTAGCCATTCAGTGTATCTTCTGTCAAAAATAATTTCTTGCATTGATCACTGAAATATAGTCTATTTGTTAATTGTACTACTAGCCTAAAAACATCCATATACTGAATGTGTTTAGTAATTCTCCTTTCAACTATTAGAAAAATGAGATGCTTAAAATGAAAAAAATCTTTACTCTTTTCTCAAATTCATGTTATACCATACTACACTATGTTATGTAATATATTACATATAAAATAGATTATGGCACATGATATATTCTGGTAAAGTGTGATACAGAATTAGCACAAGCCTTCTCATGCTGTCATACGATGTATCTACATTCATAGGATTCCTATAAAACAACAAATGACACCACTAAGCCTCTTTGGAGTGGTGCACAGTCCAGCTTCATTTTTCATGCACCAGCGGTTGGAAACAGAAAAAATAAATGTGTTGGGACAAAATTGATTTGCATAGCAGGCGTCACTGCAGCCAGCTTTTCAAGTAATATTTTGGTCACAGGCATGATTCAGCAGAAAGAAAAAAAACAATGCAAATAACATGCAGAAATTTAATTTAATTCTTTAAAAAAAATGGACTGGGTAACAGATTAAGAGATTGACAAAAGCTTGCTTATGGACACACATATCCAATACACAACAGTGTTTGTTCCTTCCTTAATTGTTAGACAGTTTGTTTGTAGAAATTTCATCTATTGAATTCTATTATATTCCATTGAATTTGATGTGATGTAAATTAAAGTTGCAGATTGTTTGCATTTTCCATTTTAAAGATGCCTTTTGATTGCAATTAAGAAGTCATACACAATAAGATAGGAAGTATGTTTGGCAAACAAATCATTTCATTCTAAAATAGCAGTAGGGAACGTCAAACTTGATTTGAAAATCAACAACATATTAATAGCCTATCAGCTCTTTTGCATTGCATCCGATTAATACATGTGTGAAAATACATCTCAGTTCAGAACTGCCTAAATGGAAAACTCTTGTTGCATTACTGGTCTCTAATCAAAATGGCAACATTGCCATGCATTTAATTTAGTTTAGATTAAAGATGTCCTGAAGTGTGAAGTAGTTAGTTAGGGAATTAGGTCTTGGCATGGACCCTTAAGAACCTAAACCTTTGGTGTGTCTAAATTCTAAATTAATTCAACAATTAAAAGAGAAAAGGACTTAGTCCAAATTGCTTCTTGAAACATTCAGCCACACCAATACATTTATTTATAAGCAAGTCAATCACTTTTTTTCCTGTAAAAAGACTTATTCTTGAGAAGGCATGGAGAGTTCCGCAAAGTCATTGCTAAATAAACTTTAAGGTTGTTACTTATAATCAAGTACAATCAGGTTGTCACACATACTATATTTTTCTAGATGAAATGCCAGAAAAAACCCTCATTTGAGCCAAATGGGTCCAGACAAGTATTCTGTAAGTGTTGATTGAGTTGAACTCCACGAACTCCATGGAAAATGGAGTGACAAACAAAAAAATAGAAAAGAAAATTACATAAAGACTCTGAACACAGACAGTTACAGGGTGTATTTTTTTTAAAGAGTGCAATGGCCATTTCTGAAAAATGATGCTTATTTAATGTATTCAAACCAATATTGACCAATTGTAAGCCCCCGTGGCACAGTAAATGCATACACTGTAAAAAAAAAGTTAACTGTAAACTTGCAGTAAATTACTGGCTACTAGTTGCACTCATTTTACAATAAGCTTCACAGTAATTTACTGTAGACCTGTGCAAGTAATTCACTGTAGCATAGTCACAATAAATTACAATTAGACGACAATTGTGATTTCACAGTAAACCAGACCATGGATTACTGTAATATACAGTCAGGTCCATAAGTATTTGGACAATGACAAAATTTTCATCATTTTGGCTCGGTACGCCACCACAATGGATTTGAAATGAAACAATCAAGATATGATTTAAGTGTAGACTTTCAGCTTTAATTTAAGGGTTTTGTCAAAAAATATTGTATGAACAATGTAGGAATTACAACCACTTTTATACATAGCCCCCCCCCCCCCCCCCCCCCCCCCCCCATTTTAGGGGCTCAAAAGTAATTGGACAAACTGATATAATCATAAATTAAATTGTAATTTTTAATACTTGGTTGCAAATCCTTTGCAGTCAATGACTGCCTGAAGTCTTGAACCCATACTCATCACCAGACGCTTGGTTTCTTCCCTGGTGCCAGGCCTCTACTGCAGCTGTCTTCAGTTCCTGCTTGTTCTTGGGGCGTTTTGCCTTCAGCAAGTGAAACGCATGCTCAATTGGATTCAGGTCAGGTGATCGACTTGGCCATTGCAGAACATTCCACTTCTTTGCCTTAAAAAAGTCTTGGGTTGCTTTCGCAGTATGCTTCGGGTCATTGCCCATCTGCACTGTGAAGCGCTGTCCATTGATTTTTGAAGCATTTGGCTGAATCTGAGCAGATAATATAGCCCTATACACTTCAGAATTCATCCTACTGCTTTTGTCAGCAGTCACATCATCAATAAATACAAGGGAACGAGTTCCAGTGGCAGCCATACATGCCCAGGCCATAACACAACCTCCACCATGCTTCACAGATGAGGTGGTATACTTTGGATAATGAGCAGTTCCTTCCCTTCTCCATACTCTTCTCTTCCCATCATTCTCGTACAAGTTGACCTTTGTCTCATCTGTCCATAGGATTTTGTTCCAGAACTGTACATGTTTTTTTAGATGTTTTTTTTTTTTTTTTAGCAAACTCTAAGTTGGCTTTCCTGTTTTTGAGGCTTACCCATGGTTTACATCTTGTGGTAAACCCTTCTCTCGATTGTTGACTTTGACACAGATAAGCCTACCTCCTGGAGGGTGTTCTTGATCTGGCCAACTGTTGTGAAGGGGTTTTTCTTCACCAGTTGTCATTTCAACTCCAATATGCTGTGATAGACAGCTAAAATAACAATAACTTTGTCAATGTACAAATATTTATGGACCTGACTGTAGCTGTATGCTACGGTAGAATAACACTACAAATATAGCTATATATGTGGCCATGTACATTAAAGTCATAAAGGGGAAGCCATTGTTAGGAAATGCTGAAATAAAACTTGCTGCTTACTGCTGACCATATCTGTCTGGCAGTCAACTCCGAGTTCACCATCACTTCCCTAGGTTTCCACCACAACCGCCATATCCCATAATGCTGCACGCTCCAGTTCAATTCAAATTTCAAAACATGTTTCTGTAATATTGCTTAGCCTGCATTGATTTCACAGTAATATTCTGATTTCATTGTGAAATATTAATGTTAAATATTGTCAAATCCAGGTAACCATTGATTTCACAGTAAAATTCTGGTTACAATATTTTACTGTGAAATATGATTGTTAAATCTAGTAAAGGTCAGGTAGTCTTTAACAGTGTGTGAGATAATTGCATGGAAATGCTCATTTTCATCCATTTTCAATCAATCATTTTTTAAATGTGGTTTTTCTTCCTTTTTCCTCCTCCCCCATTAGGATCAGTAGTGCAGTGGTCCTGCTGCACAGTCATTCTGTTTGCAGCCCCACAGGGTGCTGTGTGGGTGAAGTGCACATTCCCCTCCTGTGTGTTTTCTAGTGCACCAACGTGCCAGAGCTCCATTTCTCACTGATGACAACCAGTAACCTGCGGGCATTTAGCGAGCTGTCATGAGACCCCAATGAAAACCCCCAGAAAACACGGCAATGTCCACCCAACCCTTTAGGCCTGATGTGCCAACTGTGTCTCACTGCCACCCACTTCTGGTCACGGTTGGCTATTGACCAGAACATTGGGCCAAATCTCACTAATAGGGCCTTATGCTTTCAGTTAAATATCATGGCCGCAGAAAACATGGAAAAGTCCACCCAGTCCTTTAGGCACGATGTGCCAATTCTGTCTCACCGCCACCCACTCCTGGCTATGGTAGGCTACTGATTACAATATAGGGCAAAACCTTCCTTGACATACAGTGCCTTGTATACATTCAATGAAATCAACAGTTTTTCCAAATGAGAACATTATCATCCTAACAAAACTGAGTCAGTGTACCATGACAAGGGAAGATGCATTCTTTACTGAGCATTCATTGTTCTGCGCTTTTCCGAGTAATCTAAGAGGCATGAAAAGAGTTCAAATGTAACAACTTGCTTTTGGGAATTTAAAAAAATCACATTTTATAAAAGGCAATGTACTCAGTTGTCATGCACGCCAAATGTAATCCTGAATTTAATACACGTTTTTGAGTCCCATCAGACTAGTCTGCAAAAGCCATAAAATAATACCGGTCTGTCACTCAATGCTTTTTAAAGGAAAGGGGGAAAAGTACTCGAATATAAATGGCACACGGTTGACAACAGGAAAACTAATTTGACGCACTTTAGCTCAGCTAATAAAGAGTGACCGAGCTAATAAAAGAGAACTAAATCAGGAGATTGGCGTGCACCATTTTTTCTTTTCTGTTGATTCGGGGAACGTCACACAGATGCTGAAACGTCAGTCAGCCTGTTTCAGTAAAGGTCCTTATTTTGAGTTAGTCTTTCTGAAGGTGTCTGGGAAAGGATACTTCCGTACACATTGCACAGTATATATATTCAAAAGAAGAGTCAAGTACCATTTCAGAAACCATACTCATCAATCCAATAAATACTTACAAGTGTTCTGGTATTTTATGTGTCACAAATGTGCTTGAGGAAAGGGGATATGATAAACAAAAGCAGTCGTCTGCGTTCACAAATCCAATTGCCGTCTTTCAAGAAAAGAAAATATTTGTCTTTAACAGCTTCAAATGACTTGTCTGAAACGTTGGTGGTGGCTACATTGCTTGTTTTGAAGGACATTTGTGGAAGGATGTTTCAGATAAGAGCTTAATTCTGGTGTGATTTGACTTCCACAACTGCACATTTACATCCATAAAATAAACAATCTAGTTCTCCTTCTTCAGGTGACTTCTCTATTTTATGAAGCTATATTTTCGCGTTTTCTAAAGAGCAGGCATGGGGCTACCCTATTTAAAGGAGCTTTGAACAATATTTATGACGCAAACATTGAAAAGGAGGCTTCCCTGACAAACAGGCGATGCGTTTCCATAAAGTTTGGCCAAGATGAAATAGGCACCGACAATTACGCGGCAAAGTTTCATTACGGGAACCCACGCATTTTTTTTGCCTGCAGTAAATCCACCCGCAGCTCCTCCCCTGCAGTTTACATCTCTGTTGATAGTTTTGTGACACCCTGATGCGTCGAAAGTACACTGCGTCTGACACTAAACGACGATTTTGCTCTGGTAATTAACACCTTACAATATCCCTAGTCGTAGCTACTTACAACTTCTCCCTATCACTTCGTTCGGAAATGGACACGTTGGGCCCCAGATTCTTGTAAAGGAAGCCGTCTTCGTAACAGGTAGGAATCCCATGTTTAATATGTAGGAAGACCGCGATTAGGCTATCTGCCGTAACTTTCTTCTTACTTTTAAATAGTTTCCCCGAAAAATGTCGATGCAATTCACAGCTCTCCTCGGTTGCCGTAGTTACATGTGAGCGCGAATGCGTTTTACAGTTGATTTAGACTAGTCATGGTTTGTCTGGTTTAATAGCAAATTAATTTTCCCATGAATGTGCGACTCTTTTTTGAAACTTTTTAAAAATCTCTCGCACCAACACTGTTCAGTTAGGCTTTGAGTGGTAAGGAATTATTAAAAGAACACTTCTGCTCCACTGACACACTGGATTGTTGGAAGACGTAATCGCATCATAAAAATACACGATTAATATAAATAAAGAATACGGAAATGTGTTTAATGTGGAAACGAAGTTCTTATTAAATCCTTGCCAACCCATGCTGATTTGTTCATGACGCCTAGGTGAATAGATCTGGCGTAATTGTGAAGTGACTGAAGCATAAGAGTCTGGTAGAGCAGCATAGATATGCAATGATTACAGTGGTTTGGATTAGGGGCATTGGTTTACGGTGTGTGTGTGTGTGTGTGTGTGTGTGTGTGCCTGCAATATGATAGCCTTTCTACTGTATATATGCAGTATCAGTATGCTCACAATCAACGGAATTTGTGATAAGTATAAAACCTGATTAAAGCTGATAAAGGAAGGAAAATTCTAGTCATGTGCTTAGAAACCATTTTGGCTCTATTTGAGTGAATTTACAACAAACATCTCAGTGTTAAATCACCTCTTAGTGAGCTCAATTCAGTTGGGACCATGTGCATGGAGTTCAAAGTACTCTACCAATTGAACAGAACAGAAACTAATAAATGCATTACCTTGAAAATGAATTTAAATGGAAAGTAGGAGGGAAACAACCCAACTATATTAACTGAAGGAAAAAATGTTGATGTAGTGGCACATGGGAAAAGAGGGCAGGTAAACAGTTTGTAGTAAATGACAGCACTAGGCCTAATTGTGATTTGGCAATTGTTAAATAACTATGGATAGAAACGAATATACACCGAAATATTACATTCACTCAAACAGTGCTGAAATTACATAAGTTCAATAGGGGCGATATGCTCTTTTGTAGTGTTAAAAGTGATCTATCAGAGTGAGTTTAAATTACACTGGACATTTTGCTGTGTACTGTTTGATATCATGAATAGGTCTCTGAATGTGTTATTCACAAAAGCCATTACAAGCCATTTTCAAGTGTAGTTGAGTTGGATTCAGTTGAGAGAGCTGGTATTGTTACAGCTTGATGAAGGAGACATGATTATGATACACGCTGCATATTGCAGGAGTTTTGATCTCCAAATATGTGTCCTGACGCAAGTTCTAATTCTTGTAAGTTTAAAAAAGTGCTGGTTGCTTGACACAGAGAATGAAAAGCCGCGTTTCCACCAAAAGTACCTGGTACCAGTAACTTTTAGTCCCAGGAACTACTTTTCAAGGAACTAAAAGGTTCCTTCAGCACATTGTTGTCTGCGTTACCACCGCGGTCTAAAGTCCCGCGAAGATTAGGCAAATTAGCCAACTGACGTATGAAAAAGCGATGTTGTCGTCGGTCCATCTGTCCTATGATTTCTTCTGTTACCCCATACTACCACCGAAGTAGCCTACATTATTTTCTAATAAACGGGACAGCCCGGAGGGGTTTATTCCACTTATATACAACGGGTTACCAACAATGACTATATATGGTTAGGCTACTTTTGTATTTATTGATTTTTATCGATTTAATCACCTGGAATTGAAATATCCTTCTGCAGCCGTTTGGGCATATTTTACCGTTGTCAAGCAAAACTGTCGTTGGTAGTTGAACTTGGACCGTTGTTATGCAACAAATAGGATATAACAGGCCAATAGTCAGATTGTAACTGTTTTATATATCCTCTCAAACACATTCATTATGTTTTTATGCGAACATTCACTTTCATGTCTTGACATCCGAGGCGACAGAATGCATTCACATTTCCAATATAACTGGCAACAACAGCAGAAAACATGCACACGTTGTAAACAATTTGCTGTTTGATTACTTTCTCATCGTCAATTCCATATAGGCTAATCGCAAAATGACAAGAATCGAACGAAAACTCGGACTTGCGTGAAAATTTAAATTAGCAGTGGTACAGCCACCGTTTGCTTTCCTTCGAAGTTACTGCTAGCCGAGCAGCGAAGTGTGCCCTCCAGATGCGAATCATGCACCATAAATTAGTCCATAGTCTTCCTGGTCTTTTTGTGGAATTGAAGAATGGCAGAGTAAAATTACGGCAGTCTGAAAAAGCTAAAGGGACAATTACTAGAATTAACCTGTTATTTTACCCTGACAAAAAGTGCGGAAGGTGATTTCCAGTTTGCTTTTACTGTATCACCAATGTGAATTACGCAGAACTACCGCATACCTCACATAACTGTATCAAGCGTTTTGAGTCAATTACAACGGGCTAACAAAGAAAATCCGGAAGAAAATATTCAGCAACCGAATTAATCCGTTTGAATGTTTTGGTACGTAATATGATGTCCCAGCACAAATGCTTAGCATTTTATAAAACGAATACTAAAGCAAGAAAAGAACAGAAGAGCACACGTTATAATTCCAAGACGTTGGCAGGCTATTACCAAAACTAGGCTACTGCGCCGCATAACATACAAGTTTGATTTGAAGTTATGAAAATAAATCAGTTTGCGACTGCAGATTTTTAAACATGGCGGTTGAAATAAAACAAATAACACTGCAAGTAGTCGACCCATCAGAAATTTTCAGCGCTTGCACCCCAAAGGTTCCGGTACTTTTGGAAAGTACTACCCCCCAAGCAGGAACTTTTTTGGGGGTAAACTAAAGCCCCCGGAACTAAATTTAGACCCTAGTTCCTGCGGTGGAAACAAACTGAGTTCCTCAAAAGGTTCCTAGTTCCGGGGTAACGTTCCTGCGGTGGAAAGGCGGCTAAAGAGGGGAGAAAAACACTGAATTTCATATTATTGCAGCAATGCTGCTCTGTACACATTAATGACATTACTACTGTATGCTTCATTTGTTGCTTAGAGGAAGGCCCACACTGGGATGCATCACAAATCTTACATTGCTTGTGTTTAGGCAGGTGGATAATCTTAAATCTGCACAGGTTGATAATAGTTCCTGGTATTACGTAATGGACTACAAAATGACACAATAGGTATTCAACCCTGCTATCATCCAGTGACCCTCATACAGTGTGCATAGATTCTAAATGAAAGATACATCAGAATATAAGAATGCACAATGACATCAACAGTCATTTTTTGTTTTAGCCCGGCACTACGATGCCTGGTTCAGCTAATGAATTAATCATGGTCTTCAATCAAGACCTTGATAAGTAGAATCAGTGTCAGTGCTGAGCTAAAACAAAAACCTGCACCCACACCGGCTCTTTTTGGATGAGATTGGACACCCCTGCTGTAAATGACCTCTGTTTCTTACGTTCTTCATTGCATCATGTAAACACCTTTCCAGGGGCAAAAAAATTAATTGATTTAATTACTGGTAAACACCTTGTTAATTTTCCTTGGGATAATTGCCACTGAGACAAACCACCATGCTTACTTCTCTCTTGCCCCAGTTACTGGAAATATGAATTTGAATAAACAACGGTGTGTATCGCAGGCATGCTATAACACTTGATTTGCTTGGCTTTGTCCTTCAGAAAATGACGCTTGTGTTTCAGATACTCACTTTAGTTTGCCAGAGACTCAGCTGACCATTCACAATGAAAAATAAATAGGCTACTGCTTAGGTGGGAATCAAGTCTGATTAATGTCGGGTCTAAATCAAGGCTAATTAATAACGGTAATTTAAAATGTCCTTGAACAATTCAGATCTATTTTTTTTCTGTTTGCAGAAAAGTTATGATTTGAACTCATAAGGTGCAAGGGTGTTCGGGGTGTGTATTATTTTCAACATAATTCCATGGCATTACAACCTAAGAAAAACAAAAATATTTTTAACTGGGAACATTTAAATGATATAATGTTTACTGAGTCCCTGGTTATATACAGTAAATCTCCAAGAATGCACTGAGTGAACATTTAAACCTGTGAGAGATCTTCTTTTCAATACAGATGGATGTAAAAGCAGCACACTTCTAGAAAAGACTGAAGACTAATAAGGCAATGTGCCTTACTGAGCTCAGGCAGAGAGAGCTGTGCATCAGGGAGTGGAAAACCCTGAGGTCATCTCGAGTGTGGAGAAACCAAAGCAGGAAATGGCTATAGCGTCGATCAAACTCGCACCAACTGTAACATCCTGTAGAGATAGCCTAACTGCTGTAGGGGAGGTGGATATGGCAAATCAGTGCACCTGCTTCATTAAGTATAAAACTACTTTAACTTTAACGCTAACAATGGTTACTTGGTCTCTGAGATATTCTAATATTATGATGATATTACTTTAAATAATGATAATGAAATTGTGTTTTCATCATCATCATCATCATCATCATCATTATTATTATTATTATTATTATTATTAGTAGTAGTAGTAGCAGTAGCAGTAGCAGTAGCACTAGCAGTAGTAGTAGCAGTAGCAGTAGTAGTAGTAGAAGTTGATGGAATGGCTGATTAATGTAAGTTGTTGAAACGACACCAAACTGGATTTGAGAAAAAGGTACTCTAATTGTGGACAAGGATGGAATTTGTCGTACCAACTTCTGCAGATTACTATTAATCACATTGAAATGTAAAACTTAGTGAGACAAGGGGTCTCATTTGTAAAATGGTCTTACAATCAAATTGTGTCTAAAATAGTGGCTTAAGCATAAATCCATGACTAAGTAGTTAGGTAAGGTTAAGCTAGATGTAAGTCAATTCGCTGCTGGTTATAGTGTTTGCGCTTGAAGAATAACATTTAATTGATAATCAATTTTAGGCTTGTAGAGTGCAATAAATGTCAAAATCTAACCTTATTAAGAGGAAGATTGCAGTTTTGCCTTCGTTCACAAGACGGGGTATTCGCAAAGCACATTCACCTATGTTCAAATTGAAGTTCATTTGAGATTTATATGTCACAGATAAGATGTAAGATACAGATACACCACTTTAAACCGACATAAGCAACTTTTTCATTCTCAGTTATCAAGCGTAACTTGGGATATTATTTTAAGATTATTGCATGCTTACGTTTTAAATCCAAGAACATTTTTAGAAATGAGGCCCAAGGTGTTCCACACCAACCCAGTTACCTCTCAGAAGTCTTAAACAGACTCACAGCTACAGGAATCATGTTTATGTAACCTTGGGCAACTGACCCTGTTGTTTGAAATGAAGACAATGTGGAACACTAATGTTTTTATACACCCTTTATACATTGGAAATTCAGAAATTATTTTTGCTCCAAAAGTTCCACAAAGCTTGTATGTTATCAAAAATTGTGAGTTCCATCTATCCATTTGTCCATTTTCTAAACCACTTATTCTGGGCTACTGAGGGGTTTTGTTGGTTGGGCTGGAACCTATCCCAACATGCAGCGGACAAGAGGCAGGAATACACCCTGGACAAGTTGCCAAACCATTGCAGAGTCCACACACCATTCACACACTCATACCTATGAGCAATTTAGAGTCTCCAATTCGCCTACTGCATGTCTTTGGACTATGGGAAGAAATTGTAGTACCGGAGGAAACTCCACACAGAAAGGCTCTCAGATGAGATTCAAACTCGAGATCTTGCTGTGAGGCAATAGGGCTATTCACTGCACCACTGTGCCACCCCAAATTTTCTACAATAAAAAGAATAATAATAATAATAATAATAACTCAGCGACTTTTCTATTTGTTAGCACATTATATTGTAGAATGGTGTGCCTACAGTATGTCCTAATATGTCTATTATCAATGTTATTTTGACTTTTCTGTTTTTGTACCTGTAAGTACAAGAAGAAAGGCTTAATGCACACTAATTATGGCTGGGAGACGATGATATACAGCAACTGGAATGTTATAGGAGTGTCAATGTTCTGGGTCACCAGTCACTTTCATGTGCAGTGGTTGACATTGCATATCTGGAGTTGTAATGCCGGTTCAGCTCCAGGCCAGGAAGGAGTGGAAGGAGTGCGCTGTAGGCATGGAGACAGCTCCCATTCACCATGTGCTCTGTGCAAGAGGTCTAGTTTGGAAGTGGAGGTGCAATGGCTTGCACCTCAGAATGGCTGGGGATTGCAGTTAATGTTCATTGATGGGTCTCTGGCTGTGTGGCACTATAGACTGGACTCTGGACTGACATATCGCAGCTTAGCTTGCACTGTCATGGAACGCTTGACACCAAGTGTACATGGCATTGTCCACCCTATTGAGCTCTGGACCCCGGCGTCCCCATCTGCAGACGGTGTGAAAAAGGAAGTCAGAGTTTGTGAGATTGGTTTCCCTGCAATCTAACGGGTTGTTGACAGAACTTCAGAACTTCTGGAAAGTTTGGTTGGCCTGATTCACCTCCAATTTGAGTCGCACTTACATGACATCAGAAGTAGCCTAAGTGTTTATTCATCTTTCGGTTCATTAGCAGAGCACTTCCTGGACAAGAGATGTTGCTATGACTGAAAATGGACCCCAGTACAGCATGTCTGACATATTTTAGACTGGCAAATGTATGTGTTGACAGGATGTATGCTTGCCGAAGTACCTGAAAGCACTTAAAACAGTGATGTGCTCCCCGACAGAAATAAAAGCTCTTAGAATATTTATTGCCATGTAAGATTACTAACAGTACATGGAGGATATGATATGTTGAACTTGGAAATTTTGCCACTTTTTGATTTGGTATTTGGTTTGAAAATTCAAGTGCCAGATGAGATGCACTGACCGCACTGAAAACAAATGGAGAATCTATGCAAACGTGCCTTTTTTGTATAAATATGTGGCTATGAATGAAATTATTATTATTATTTGGGAAAGGTGTTGGTCTGTTGGTCCTTTTATATCCAGCTGACATCACCACAAGTTGTGCTCATTAGAAGTTGCTAATTAATTAAGTTGCCCTGATTCTGTTACCATTTAAAACTTATTTCCTGTGCCTTATTAATCATGTTAAAATTGTATTATCCAATTTTTAATTTGTGTGAAAATTTCTATTTATTTTTGGATTTGCTGCAGTGAGCATAACTTGTTAAATTAATTTCTGGTAATAACTAATTTGAAAGCCCTCTCTGTTTAAGTTGTACACTTTGAGCTGCAGCATGTGGGTTTATAAAGTCGCCAATAGGACGATACATGTCAGTGCTAACAGCATTATTTTGCGTCGTTTGCCATTTGCAGATTTCAGCTTCGTAGAAAACTTGGGTGCAGATCATTTTATTAATAGGGGGATGCATCTGGTGTCATAGCAACTGTTGTGAAGTGGAGCAAATAACTGAAATAAGTATGCGTGTCATGTAAGAGTGCAATTTGTGCGATGTTGTCTACATTTTTCATTATGTTGATCAGTAGTGTTTTGAAGCTGATGCTCTTTGATGCTGGTTCCAGCTGCTCCCAGCATGCTCGGTCGTGAATCATATGGGGAGACGCAGATCCATTTGGATCTCATTGCTCAGGGCTATTCTGCTCAGCAAGTGCTAACAATGTCCTGCTCTCATCTGAATTTTTTATTGTGTATTATACATTTTTTTTCCCTCTTTGAACACATGGAGAGAACATACTGTTTGTGCCACTGCCCACTCTCTCTCTCTCTCTCTCTCTCTCTTGTTCTCTCTTTCTCTCAGACAATGTCTAATGGTTTTTAAGGACAAGTATTGAATTGACAATTTACTAGACGAAAAACATCCTCAGTAGATTCCCTCGGTGAATAGATGTCACTCACCTCAATGCTTTCATCAGACATTCATTCACTGGAAAATGACACTGATGTTTGTTTCTTACACAGAGAAGTCACCCACAGTACGTTAGTTGTGTATTTACCTGACAGAATGTTTGTCAGTATGAGTGAATCATAAAGGGAAGTAGGCGTGGCCACTCCTGATAAGTTCTGATAAATATACGGAGTGCAGCTGTGCTTGTGATTAAGGTGGCAAGGGGCCTCAGAATAAGTAAATCTCTTCAGCCGAATTCACCTACTGTGGGAGTACAAAATGAGAGACCATTATAAAAGATGTCACAGATAGTGTCATCACGTGTAATCGGGAGATGGAGTTATGATAGTGGACTGTGAGCTTGATTGTCTGAAGACGGGTGTATGCAAGCTCTCATGACCTGATTTTGCTGATGGGCTCTTAGGTTCTGAGTCATATCGTGTTGCACAGGACATATCGCATACCACTGGGACCACTGAGCGCTCACATTGTTCATTCACTCTGTGGTGTTTGCAATTATGGTTCAGACACTGAATACACTGTAATGTCTTTATTGGGGCAGAGATTGAATGAAGAGTGTCCTGTGTTGTTATTTTAATACAGTTAAACAGGTCCCAAACCAGGTTTCAATGCCACCGTAATGAAACACTGGACCAATTGTGAATGTGGAGGAGATGGGGTATTGGCTTACTCCTTCCATATTGCACAACAGTGGGCTCAAACAGGCTTCCGCTGTGCTACCAGACAGTAGGTTACTTTGAAAAAGCCATTACCTTGAGTTAATCTTAGTGGCCTTGCATTAGTTAGATGTCTTTGATCATTTGGTCCGTTTGAAGCGATGCGAGAAAGCATTCTTGTGGCCTCCTGAAGCACATATTCTGTTGTAAATTCACCACGAGTCTTATGGAACATATTCGATATCATAAGCTCTGTATAGAAATGTGCTTTGTCCTTCAGCCTGACTCTGAGCTAATTTCTGGTTTATGTAAGTACTATATTTGCTTCAGTTATGTTCCGAGTTAAGTGGGTCCTGTAATGAATTTAATAAAATTAACGGTTTTCTTAAATGCACTGCTCGCATGTAAGGATGAAGTATATTTCTTTCAGATAGAATAGAGGTAGAGTAGAACCTCATATGGGCCTCAGTTAACAACTGAATAGCCACCCAAATTAATTATGAAACCTTATACACAACTGGGATTCATCAATGCCAAGCTCTTTATTAACACAGATTATTGGTTAATCTAAACAAAGTTCTATTGGTACAAAATGAGAGTAGGGTATTTTAGAAAGTCTGCCAACAGTATTGTGAGCAAAAATTCCAATTTAAAGTCTTTACATTGGTGTATTGTGACATCACTCTCAAGGCTTTGGAATTTTTCGACCAATGGGAATCGCGAGGTGCGCAGTGAGAATACTCTCCCATGGCTGTGCGACCGTAGAGCCCATTACGCGTTACCCTGCAGGGCTGCTGGCCACAGTTGGCACTGGCACGGTCCGGGTTCGACACCGGACCACGGGGGTTCATCCACGCTCTAGGACAGCGCCTTTAACAGGATGAGCCACCCAGTAGCCTTCATTATGCTGTATTTATATTGAGTACTCCCATTGGCAGTGGATTCGAGGCATGGTGTTGAATAGATGCAAAAGACCAGTTCCTAAAAAGCAGCAGATTTTTTTTCGTCACATGAAAATGGTGCTATGGTCTCAGCATTTCAAGCCATCTCACAAAGAACTCAGCTATTTCGGTCTCTGCACATAAATGCGGCAACAGCTCTCTGAGACAGCTGGCTGTGATGATTAATTGCTCAAGTGCTTGGCACACACCTTGCTGACTGGCACCAGCTATATTCGTATACTCACCAGAAAGTGAGTCTCAAGATGTGTTAGATGCACGTTTTCCCATGTACTACCCCACGTGGCCGCTGTCATAAGATTTTTTAAATTTTATTCTTACGTCATCATCAAGTGCACGTCAAGTGAAAATACTAAATATGGGTCGATATATTGAAAAAAAAGGAGAGGCGTGTGGGAGCAGAGAATGGGGTGTAATGCGGCTCCATTTACATTGAATACAGTTACTTGTTCTTGGTGAAGCAGTTCGTCTTTGAAAATGACATTCAAGGAGAGCGTCTAGCAGGATATTCCATCCACACTTGGTGGCCCGGAATAAGTGTGAATTATAATACGCCCAACCGAGTGCATTCCCCCAGTTTTTCGTCTTGCAAAATGGACCGTGGAGCCGTTCTGGTCATTTCAAATAGTTTGTTTTATATATTTTTACTTCTTGATATCAGGTTTCGATGGTGCCTTTCTGTGAAGTTCCTCAGGCTCACTGTGCCAGTGGGAATGATCCAGCTGCATGATATGCACACGGACCAGATAGGGGACAGGGGGCGGACCACTTGCGTTGCGCTGCGTTGCGTTGGAAGAGGTGCGGGCAGGAGACGATGTTGAAAGTGCTAAAGTTGGCATCGCCTGAGAACCCTCAGGCTTTTTCACACAATTCAATTCATTGGAAAACACTCCCTTTTTTCAGTCTATAGGAAAACACCCACAGGCTGAATTTCTGTATATGAACTGAATTTCAATTCCTCTGCCGAATCGACTTTTTGGTATTTTGACGCTGAAACCATTCTGAGATCAAAGAATAATTTCAAAATGCCTGTTTTGATTTTTATGAAAGACCTCAAAGAGAGAAGCGACAGAGTAGCCTCATGATAAATAAAACACAACAGACAAACAAGAGAAGCTAAAGAAAACCTTATTTTGCAGCTGATGTTCACAGGTTCCAGAAGTTCACAGGTTCCCAAAGTTTTTCCCAAAGTAGTATTTTGTTGCCACTACTGTCGACATTTTACTCCAGGGATTACCGCATGGGTCCATTGGGAGTAGATGACAGGTCAAGCACATGGTTTGGGGAAATGGCATGTTTTTCCACACATACAGGAGGACAACGCTCTGATCCTGGAGGTCCAAAGAGGGTTTGGTATCAGTCACCAGTGGGCTCTGAATGAATGCATTGAGTCCATTTGCTGCTTGATCAGAGGTTTGCTCCAGGTGACAGAGTCCCTGATATATTTATGAAAATATCTGAACTACATGTGCTCATCTGTGGCCTGAAACTTAAAGGCTTCTCAGCTGCCTCTTTTACCCACGACGTGCAGGATCTGCTGCCGTGGGCTATGCATGGCAAATTGTGATCACTCACTCACTCACGGACGACCTTTGAGGGACATTTTGGGGGATGCATGTGCAGGTGGTGTCAGCTAAAATGTGTCTGCGGAAGTCAGTTGTGCCATGGGTCTGGACGGTTCCATGCTTGGTTACAGTGTGGATCAGAAATTCATTGTCTGATTGACCAAAAGCCCTCACTTTAGCAGAGGAAAATAAATTTGCTCATACAGTAAATCTGGCCACATTGCACAATTTCAGGCCCAGAGTGGTATATTCTAGACGGCAGACAAAATATTTAATGACAAAGATAAGAACAGATAACAACGAAGGCCAGATAAATTCTGAGAATTCCTTGAATATTCATACATGCATTACAGATTAACAAAGGTGAATTAGTGAAATATATTCCACGTCAGATCAATGTCTTTATTTACTTTGTGAACCAAATTTACCTTGTAAAAGTGAAAGCAGACATGGGTTCAGTGGGCCTTTAGTTTACTCAGGATTGCTCGGGTTAAAACGTTTATCAAACCGAAACTTGAACGTACTCCAGTGCGTGACCAAACATGCAAAGGAAATAATCAGCATTAGCGCTAAAATCGCTTGGAGAGGCTTGGCTGGATTAAACAGGGATACACACAGATGCCACCCGCAACAGCAGCAGGTCAGACAGACGGATCTCATCAAGGAAATGCATAAATCAGCATAGATTCTGGCAAGTGGTTCTAACAAGACTCAGGGTTTCACAAAAGAAATGAGAAAGCAGTAAAGTATAATGTTTGGACTATGGCTCTACAAAGAAGCTGTCTCAAGGGGTTGAAAAGTAGCGATTTTATATTATATTCCATTAAGAGTGTTCTATCGTCATACCTGTCATAAAAACCCGTAAAAAGCGCTTTACAAATAAAATTGATTTGATTTGATCTGTCACCATGTGGCTTTCTCCCATATATCTGATCATCCAGCTTGGTTTAATTTGCATCATATTTTGGTCACTCCACTTGGGTTGGGCCCTGTGCACCAGCCAGCATAATGTGTGTGTGTGTGTATGTGACTTCATTGGAAGGCTACTCAGTATTCATGGACCAAACCACAAACTCTCCCAAAAGTCCCCTGGGATGGGCAGTTCCAATACAGATACACTATCATGCATTTCAAAACGTCCTGGCCACACCGATGTGTTAACTGTGCTTCTATGGATATTTGATCATTCTCTAAACAGCTCCACTCTGAAGCATACTTGAAGTATTCCAATTTATACTTTTGAATAACATGAAGTATAATTACATGAAGTATAAACCAACTGTCTATTAATTTCTATAGTTATACTTCAAATATTCTCACATAATATTTTTCAGACGGTAGTATTTCTGTACGTGAGTCCTGCAGTATGATCAATCAATTTGCATTTATCGGTTATCTTCTGAATGTGTTGTTGATATTTGTGAGCATTGTCAGTAGGAGAAGCTGTTCCGGACGGACATGGTGCGTTTTGGTGCTTCACAATGTTACCCATGCTTGGGGGGGGGGGTCTGCTGAAGAGTTTGCATCTGTGGCCATCGGCGTCAAGATGCCGGCCTCCGTTTTTGTGGACGTTTGCAGAGCATGTGTTCGCACAGCAGTTCAGCATGAGGCAGACATCTTGAGTTGTTTCTTGGTTCACAGTGGAGCAACCATAATGTTGGTTGGGGAACGGTGGTAAAGGTGACAGGAATTTGTACTTTTGGCTTGGGAGGATATGGCTATTGTAAAGGGTAAACAGTTTTCTGGATTAACTTGTGATTTCTGGATCTGGGTGAACTAAGGTCAGTTGGTAGGCAACACCATTGCTGAAATGTTATTCAAGAAGAAGAAACAGAGTCAGTTGGTCCAAAGCTGGTTGAATAAATGGGAACAAGTAAAAATGTCTCAAACTCACTCAGTGAGTTGTAAAGTTCATAACCCTGAAGAATTTACTGATGCTACGAAACAGGTATTTCTGTGTTACGCACTTCATATGTTTATGTCTCCTGTTTCCCCACTTTCCTACTTCTTTAGAACTTTCTGTTCAGCCTAGCACACAGCTCTGTACACTGCAGTTGTCCCAATGTTTTGTCTCACAAAAACAGCTCTCTGCTGTTCTTCTGAACTCACAAATAGGGGGAGCAGAGCTGCAGCTGATTGGCTGAAGGTGTAGTGCTGGTTTGTGGCTTTTCTATAATCAGATCAGGCACAAAGAATGTGTGGTAGGCGTTTCCGGTCGATCGACTTCGAGTGCACTCCAGTGTTACAAGACAGATTTCAGTCTGTGTCATACAGAGAGAGAGAGAGAGAGAGAACAAAAGAGAGTTGGGGGTGAAGAGCGTGGGAGGGAGAGAAAGAGGAAGAGAGGGATTGGCTTTTAGCCCATATGCCCTTTCTGTGTGTTCAGTCTGGGTTAATTTCATCACAGTTCCAAAAATCCTGTGGAGATATTTGAAAGAAGCAAAGAAGCTAAGTTTTGTGCCATTTTGACAATGCTATACCAAGTCCCTTTGATGTACCACATACTTTGTTATCCTTTGTTATCCTTTTCCAAGGGATTTACTTACAGTTGCTTGTACCTTATTGCCTGTGGGTTTCAGTTATTAAGTCTCACTACAGGAAAACTGGCGATGAGGTCTCAAAAGCACCCTTTAAAGAGCATGTGTACACAGCGTGATGTCTCCACTGCTATTTGCGAGATTCTGGTGTCATCTCTGCACGGCGGAATCCCCTTCTAAAGGATGTCGCGGGTTGGTGAAGGTGAAATGGAAGCGTGACGTCTTAAAAACAGTGGAGAAGAAGCGCCAGAAGAGCTTTGTTACTCACTTTAAGCAGTGTAGGTGAAGAGGAGGAGCTGTTCAGGGTGATGCTTGGACGTGGGCACGGTCACGCCCTGTTAGCGCCTGGCGTTTGAGAATGCCATCAATCTGCCCCTCGCCATCTCTGAGATAAGCTTGTGGCAACAACTTTGGCCTGCAGTCATATTTCCATTTTTTTTCCCGGCTGACGCCGAAGAATTGTCATACTTTTCCATCGTGTGCCGCATCTCCTCAGTGCTTTGACACACAGCAAAACCATGTTTTTAGCATTGACAAACAAAACATTTCATTTCGTTTTTTCCTGCAACCATGTGCAACAGACAGGAGGAATAACGTGCGTGACTTCGACACCTTAAAAGATTTAAACAGTCACGCTTGTATAGTGATGCACTGTTACATTTTTCATGTATTGTGTGTTCTTGTGCTTGAGAAATCTCCCCTTTTAAGAAAGAATGTGTTTTCTTTATAGTTTATTAGTGACCTTGCTGTAGACTTAATGGCTGTAAAGTTTCAAACTGGAAGACAATGTGAATTTGCCTCCTAATGTGCAAAGTTTGCTGTTGCAAGCATTTCCTGCAGCACGGTTTATTCACTATTCCATTGACGAGACACCTAAATAATGCAGATTATACGGATCAATATGCATTTACTGAAAACCCCATTTGAAATACTAAGCCAATCACTGAAAACCCATAATAACACATTGCTTTATTCAAATATCAGTATATGTTCTCCAGGACACTACTTACAGTGTAAGGCTATGCTTAGATTATCCTTTTACATGATATAAGTGTGTTTATTAAAATTGTTGCCTTTCAGAAAGCAGGCCTGCATCATGTGACTTTTTAATAGATTTATTAGCAGATATTCGTTTGCCTCTAATTGCTTTGTGCCAACCACTTTTTCTGCAAGCCCTGAACATCACTGGGTAAGATTACTTGCACTCCTGCATAGGGGTCCCCAAATCTGGTCCTGAGAGCCAACTGAAGAGAGTCTACTGGTTTTTGTAAAACCCAGACCTGGGTAAAGTACGTATTTATTTTGGATTCAAATACTTTTCTGTGCTTTATTGATCTTGCCTGGTGTAATTGAGCCTGCCAGAACACAGGGTTTGTACTTTTTGAGATTATTTCATTGGTTCCAATACACCAGACAAGATCAGTAAAGCATAGAAAAATATTTGAATACAAAACAAATACGTATTTGACCCAGGTGTATTAAATCCCTTATAACAAACAAGTTCAGACTGAAGAAACCAGATGAGGTGAGTTCAGTTAACTGTAAGCAATAACTTTAACTAGCCAAATAAGAGTTGAATCAAAGCAAGAATCAGTGAGAGCCTGGAGATGAAACCAACTGTCTATCCTTTAAAGCCAGTGCACAGCCTGAATTCAACAAATCATTTCTTCATAGAAACCGTTACAGTAAGGCAAATAATCCTACGTTACACATTTAAATGAGTGCTGAGTACAGTCAAAAAGGTTTTGCAAATCAAAATACAGTACTGTGCAAAAGTCTTAGGCACCTGTAAAAAAAAATGCTGTACAGCTAAGATGCTTTCAAAAATAATGAAATGAAAGGTTATAAATATCGAAAAAATAATATAAAGAGCAGTAAATAGTTAAAAACTAAATAAAATCAATGTTTGGTGTGACAACCCTTCGCCTTTAAAACTACATCAATTATTTTAGGTACACTGTCCTGCAGTTTTATAAGAAAATTGGCTGGTAGGTTGTTCCAAGCATTTTGGAGAACTTGCCACAGTTCTTCTGCAGACTTTGGCTGTTTCGTTTGCTCCAGGTAATCCCAGAGACCCTTGATCAAGTTTTTATCTGAAAAGTAGTCTGTTACTTAAAATATTACTTTATTTAACAAAATAAAAAATGTATATGTGAAATTTCATTTTTTGGAAAATTCATGTTTGGAAATCGCAAATTTGCTCTTTTCTACTGACACACTAATGCAGAAAACAAAAAATAAACATCTAAGACCAAATATATACTATATATTATATTTAAAAATCTAGGGTGCCTAAGACTTTTGAACAGTACTGTAAATAAAAAAAAAACAGATCAATGCTTTGAGTAACACATTTTTCTCAACAATCACAATGTGCTAACGTGCTAACCAGGATATTTACAGTCGGGATTATCACCGGTTTTCTTATCGTCCGTGCCCCTAGTGCGGGTGCAGATACGATACAGACTCATTCAGAGACCTGCAAATGGGTAATAATCAGCCTAATTACTGCCCGTAACCTGGAGTGCTCCTCAGTCCTAACCTTCAGGATGAAAATTAAAGGGCAAATGCCTGCTCTTCAATAGGTCCTTCTGAGCGGGCCTATCAGATTTATGAAGGCACGACAGAGAGCATGAAAGCCTTATGCAAAAGGCCTCTGCGGGAACCCTAGGTGATATCAGATAGGGTTTTATTTGCCGAGCCACTTGACGGGCGGGGGGAAACAATGCAGGGATTGTGCGGGCAGAGGTGATGACGCGGGACCGCGCGGATCTCTGCGCTGCTTGGAGAATATGCAAAAGGGATTTGGGGCTGACCGTTACCCCAGTCAAAGTGGTGGTTTTTATGTACAAATCCATTTGCTTATACAGCGATTTGCATTTGCGTCATGCGTACTGTATGAAGTTACTAGTCTTCCTTCACATGTCCTTGTCTGGAAATGGCCATGAGCATCGATCATTAGGATAATGATTAGTTTATGTCCAGATCACCTTGATACATTGGAAAGTGAGCCATTATAGTGAAACTTCGGGCGAGACATGAGCAGCAACATGGACTCCACTTATGATCAGTCACAGTGAAAGCAGAAGAGCATCATACAGGCGATGGTAGCCAGCAGTGGGCAGGACCAGTGCGTTGTTGGGCGAGCTAGCACAGCGGACGAGAAGACGAAGCACGAACGAGATGAAACTGCTTGTTTTGTACCTTTTGCTAGATGCGTGAGGATTCATTCAATTTGTAGGACCCATGCTATTCTCCACACTTTTCCCAGCAGGAAAAAAACTGTGTCAGTGCACTGTGTCCATCTGCACTGCATTTCCTTATTTCCCGTGCTGCTTATCCATCGCCGCTTTCTTTCCTGTCTGTCCTTTGCAATTTTCCGTATTTCCTTGGGAGTCCTGTTTATAATCAGGCTGTATTTACGTGCCTCACTCTCAATCCAAATCATGTTAAAATAATAAATAAATGAATAATAAATTATAATAAAATAAATCTGAGAATGTGAACGTACCGCAGGTTGTGGTAGGTTTCGCTCAGTACTGACTCACTGGTGTACGTGACTGCATAAACCCTCTGTTGTTGTTTGGCTTTTTTTAACTGACAGATTTAATGTACACAAGATGAGGCCTGTGTTTCAGTTCTCTGCTCAGAGTTTAGCAGCGCACTCTGAACGGTTTCCTGCACGTTTCCTCCAAATCAGTGAAAACCTTCACTGCATAACCCATAAGTTAGCATAAGTCTGCATCACCACTTAGGAAGTATACCTCTTAAAAAATTATCCAACCAACAATTCTTATTTAATTTCTCTATGTGGTCGGAGCTTAAAATGATTTTTTATGGTATTGGGGAAAGCCTCTAAGACAACACGTTTTAATTTGGACTCACTGAGCTCATGTCAAGCAACGTGCTCTTGCAAGGAGATGTGCATGTACCTGGTACTTGACACCAAAACCTTTTCTGACTCATTTTCTCCCAGAAAAGCTTGCCAGCTCCACAAGCCCTTTGACACTCATTTGTTCCAACATTTTGGCCTCTCGGTGTGGAGTGGTTCCTTTGAGAGCACCATGCAGTACATTAGCCAACCTTGTGAGATTCTACTTCTCTGGTACTTGATTTTAGAATACATTTGTTTTTGAGTATATAAAGTTTTTTTATTTTTTTATTGGAGTGTAGTAATGATAAACATGTAGCAAATAAACTTGGACTTGGACTAAATCCAAGTGCCTGCTGAACTTTGACTCAAATGCATTTGCACACAAAATTTCCTCTGAGTTCGTTGAGTGTAGAAATCAGAGGTAAACACAGGCAGAACAAAAAATGATAAACTCAAATTTAAACCAGTTGATTGTGTTTTTCCGTGGAGAGCAAAATCCTTTGATTCATTCAGACAAGTCAGTGACTGACAGAGCATTGTAGCTCCAACGATTGTGGTTTATGAATTCACAATCTCCCACCACCAGAAATGGGCAAAATCAACTTGCCAAATAGTATTTTTGAAGAAAAAACATTGCAGTTGCGTTTATCAAGTGCCAGAGTGAAATTCAAGGACGAATGTTGAATGAATCCAAGCCTCTGTTTCTGCTGTGAGACTGACTGTGTCCCCCCCCCCTCCTCCCCCCCACCAGGGAGGCTATGTTAACCGTGGAGGGCGTCTGCAAGATGGAGAACGGTGTCTGCGTGGACGCCGCGGAGAAGGACAGCGAGGAGGCCCTATGGGAGAACGTGGAGAACAACCGCTACATCCTCTGCCGCTACATCTGCCCCAGCAAGCTGACCCCGTACCTGCGGCAGTGCAAGGCCATCGACGAGCAGGATGAGGACGAGGTGCTACACTCCTGCATGCTGGTGTCCAGGGTCAACCGCACAGGTGACGTGAGCGGGAACCGCGTGCGCCCCGCCCGCCTGCCCGCCCGCCCGCCCGCGCGCGCGGTGGTTGAACCCCCGCGGAACATATGCAAATCGCGCGCGGGAATAATTTGCATGCAAATGCCACCGTCAGTCAGTTACTTAGCCGCCGCATCTCCGGATCTGTTTCTCCGGTTGTGTTATATGATGATGAATGGAGGCTTTTAAACCCCCTGAGCTGTGGAAGAGTTACTTGCCTGCAGATTCCAGCGTGAGCTGCCGTTACTGAAAATGTTGGGAGGACGGGTCACGTGTATATTCGGACGTATACGTGCGCTCACACAAGAAATTCTAAACCTTCTTTTTCTCTGTGACAGGGCTATTTATGTATTTCTGCATAGGAGGCCTTCATAAAAATAGCACATATGGACCAAATATTTTTTTATGTTCATACACTGCCTATAAGGTATATATACATATGTAAATAAATGAGATGGCATCTGAAAATATGCATAACTATTACTTAATATTCTGTGACTAGTAGGAAGCTTGCTATCACTGTGCAGATTTAGACATGGAGATTGTTTGATGCATCCGAATAAGAAATTATTTTTCTCCTGAAAGATCAAAGAGCCCATGGTGCCTGTATACACATGCAGTGGCCAGAGCAGCCAGATGAATAGGTTTATTTAATAAGCTTATTAATAACTGTGAAAGACAAACAGAAGAATATTTTTGATAATTTTGATAATATAATGTGGATCAGACAAATAGACATGTCTGTGACTGACCAGCTGATGACTTGACTGAATTGCCTTTCAGGTCGGTTGTTGGACATCCTGCACACCAAAGGCCAGCGGGGGTACGTGGTATTCCTGGAGAGCCTGGAGTTTTACTACCCAGACCTCTATAAGCTGGTCACGGGGAATGAGCCCACCCGCAGGTTCTCCACTATTGTAGGTAAGTCGGTCAAGTGTCAAAATGGAGGCCACATTACCCACACAGCTTCCCACTCTGAGCACCTATTAGCAGACATTTAAATGTGTGGTTATGACAGGACCCACTTCCTGGGGTCACTTTTCACCATGTCATGCTAACACAAGTAGGTGGCATCCTCTGATCCACATGTTTCTAGCAATCGCTCTGACTCAGGTTTTAATCACCTAATGGAAACTGGTGATTGGATGTGTGCACGAATCACCCATTGGTCATCGCCCAAATTGATCCTTTCTTGCTCTTATAAGGACTTTGTTTGTATATACAACTAGTTCGGCAACGCGGTGACTCAAAAAGAATCATCAATGACTGCACGTTGTTGTTAGTCTTGGCCTGCCTCCGACTGAAAGGCACTGGGTTTTTGCTCATGTGGTTCAACAGTGGAGGAAGGCCACGAGGCCTTGACTCAGTTCCTGATGAACGAGGTCATGAAACTGCGGCAGCAGGCCAAGGCGAAGGACGCCCAGCATGTGGACACGCTGACCCAGTACCACACCCTGAAGGACGAGCACAAGAAGGTGCAGCTGACCAATCAGGAGCTGCTGACCTTCCAGGAGCGCTACAACAAGATGAAGGGGGAGTGGAACAACTGCAACGACGAGCTGATGAAGGTCAAGGATGAGAACTACAACCTGGCCATGCGCTACGCCCAGCTGAGCGAGGATAAGAACATGGCCGTCATGAGGACCCGCGACCTGCAGCTGCAGGTCAGAGTCACGCCCACCCTCGGCCTGCCAGCCAATAACATTCGCGGGCGGTGCAGATAGATCGCCTGAAAACTACCACCAAGAACCCATTGCCAGCTAGACAGGCTGTATTGGTACCCGGTCTCAGGGTGAGCAGGTCACTCAGTACTAAGTGAAGTTAACAATTTTCTAGCTTTCTAGTGATTATTCAGGTTTTTAGTTTTTCAAAAACCAAGAGCATCTCTGACAGGAAAAGCCATTAGTTACAGATAGGTTTGACAAGTTCAGTAAAAGTGTTTTTATCTGTCTTTGAAGCTAGTTAAGTGAAGGCTGAGGTAAAAAAAAAAAAAAAAAAAAAAAAAAAAAAAAATTTTTTAACTGTCACTGTTTTCTGGGTCTGTCACTCACGGTGGCAAACTCATTTCAGATTGACCAGCTGAAGCACAAACTGAACAAGCTCGAGGAGGAGTGCAAGATGGAGAGAAGACAGTCGCTGAAGCTGAAGAACGACATCGAGAACCGTCCCCGCAAAGAGCAGATCTTCGAGCTGGAGCGGGAGAACGAGGTGCTAAAGATGAAAGTGCAGGAGCTGCAGTCTATCATACAGGTGACTCATACGCTGCCGTATTGTCCTTGCCGTCATATCATTTTTTGACAAGACGTGCCAAGTGCAACGTTCATCTCAATGGGGGCTTCCAGTATGGGGTCCATAGCTTTGAAACTAAAAAAAGGAGATCTTTTTTTGGTATGCAAACATGTACATTGTTTGCCAGTGTATCTGCAATAAATGTTTTACTCCTTATGAATTTTCACATTTTATATGAAATGTTCACCAATGGGAAACCCCATAGTGTAGCCCTTGAGGTGATGAAAACTGAATATTGTGATCATCGTTATATTCTTTTTAATTTTCAATAATTTAATGTTGTTTGTGTTACTGTAGATGCTGAAATTAGGTTATTCACCTTTTGATGAATAATTCCTTGAAACTGAATATGTTAAGGACTAAGGATTTTCAAAGGTAATGTGGTACCACTCACATCAGGTGCCACTGGACATGATATTCCTCAAAGAAAATCCTTTTACCACTGAGAAACAGTGAGATTGTAAGGGATTAGTGTTAGTAGCGTTTTTCTCTTCAAATACAGTCTTGTTAGTTCAGCTGTGGTTAGAATGAAGTTATTAGAATGAACTTGTGTGCTCGTGCAGAATTAATGATCACTTGTAGTTTTACGGCTAAAGTAAGGAAAAATATCAATTGAATCTTGCCCTAAGCAATTTCCTCACTCCTGTAAATGCCTGGGTGGGGTCTTTAGCCTGGGAAGCAGGTGCTGCCGGACACCGAGAAGGCCATCTTGGACATCCTGGAGCACGATCGACAGGAGGCCCTGGAGGACCGGCAGGAGCTGGTGAACAGGGTCTACAACCTGCACGACGAGGTCCGGCAGGCGGAGGAACTCAGGGACAAGGTCAGCGCGGGAGGGAGGGGAAACGTATTTGATTTCGTCGCACCCTTTGCCCTTGGCACGGCGGTGCCGATGTCACGCAGGGAGGGAGGGACTGTTCGCAGTCGGCTGGGTCTCTAGCGACCCCCCTTCGGTTGATTTGGCGCCCCTGATCCAGCTGTCAAGCCACACGCGGCACGCACCTCTGAGAGCCCTTATAAACCTCTAAACTGCGGTTTGATAAAAAGTGTCAAATCATGTGCTTTGGAGGACATATACTTATCTGCACTCACTTGAAAGAATTGTGTAGGGGGGGTGGGGTGGGGGTTACAGCAGTGAATGCAGACAGGCAATGCAGACTGGAGAAAAAAAGTGGGTGGGGTGGGGGTGTATTCAAATTAGAAAAATACTTGACAGTACTGTTGGCATTACTATTGGGTTAGATAATACTGAGCGCAGTTCATGCTGCTTATTGCACAGCTGCTGTGAACATTACAGTATCTAAACAAATGGCACGTTAAAACCTCACTCACTGAAGTGTTGAGGCAAATAAAATACTTAGTGAACGCAATTCACAAATACAGCGATACGTGAAACGTGACATTTCTTGCATCAGCCTTTATAAGATATTTTTGAGGAGGGTTGCGCCACGTTTCATGCTTTCTACCGCATTAGTTTACATTTGACGCTACGGCTCATCTGACTTGTCTGAGTACAATTGTTCTTTTTCAAATGCGGTGTCACGGTTTTGCCAAATGCACACAAACTAAAAGAGGGTTTTCTACACCCATTTTGATGTTGGGCGTGTGCTGGTGCAGTCATTTTAACTGGAAATTTGCCTGTCCTTTCACAAGGGATTCATCTTCAATTTGGCCCACAAATAATTGTGCGAGATTAATATTGATTATTATAAAAAGGAAACCGCGGGAAAGATCAATTGAATGATCAGGAAATGGACCTTTTCAACATTTCTTGGAACAACGTGCTTAATTCAAGTATTCCTATAATGGTGAATAATTTACAGATAATCCTCTCTTGTACACCTAACATGTCATTAGTGTCTTCATCCTGAAAGTGTGACAGCTGCCATGTCATTTACGAGTTTACAAATCGCATGGCTTTTAAATAGACTGTGCCACACATTGCCGTCTGGTTTCAGGTCATATTGAAAAACCCATGCTAATTGCGAGTGGTAAATTGCGATCATCTTTGTGAATCAGACATGCCCTGCATTGAGCCTCATTTGCATAAAAATTAGTCATTTTGCCACTGAAATATATGTAGATAACACAGCACACTATCCACCCACGGCAGGTGCTTTGTGAATCGTACATGATTTCTTTCTGGAACTTGCCATGGTGAACAAGCAGAAAAGCGATGCAGTCGTTTCCCCTTATGCGTTTTATTGAGGGTTTAGCATGAGACAGTAAGCATTTCTAGAACAATAGTGAGGGAAAGTAGTTAAAGCTCTCCTGGATCAGCTGACTCTCACAAGGGTGCTTGATAAGCACATGCACACAGTGCGTGTTCGTTTGACTCAGCTGACTAAAGGCTTGACCGAAGCTTCTGGTTTTCTGGTTTTCATGCTTTTTCAGTACCTGGAGGAGAAAGAGGATCTGGAACTGAAGTGTTCGACACTGGTGAAGGATTGCGAAATGTATAAGAATCGCATGACCACTGTCATGGTCCAGCTGGATGAGGTAGAGAAGGAGAGAGACCAGGTGAGAGATGCCAGTGGTTTTGAAGGACACTTTGTTTTTCTAAGACTGAAGTAGCAGTAGGGTGGGGACTTAACTTGGTCACGAAGGAGTAAAAACACTCTCTTCGGATAAAGGCCATTGCCAAAAAGTGTAAGTTGAGAATACGCCCAAGATGGCCGCCGGTTAATTGACTCACGGGGTTTCCCTAAGGCTTTCCGTTCCCGAGACGAGGCCCAGAACCAGTTCTCCCAGTGTCTGATTGACAAGGACAAGTATCGCAAGCAGATCCGCGAGCTGGAGGAGAAGAGTGACGAGCTGCACATCGAGATTGTGCGCAAGGAAGCCAAGATGGTTAACCTGGAGTCCAAGTTGAGACGCGCCTTTAAGGAAAATGGGGTGGGTCAGGCGGAGAGCAGTCCCTCTGTGCCAACCTTACGCAATCCCGTTGTTACCGTATTACATTATCATTCAGTCGGTTAATCAGCCAATGTCAATGAATATAACTGGTTTTCAGTTAACACGAAATACCAATCAAGGCTCATTTACATACCAACCAACCACCACACACTGTACTCACAGTAGTTACACTGTCAGCTGCACCCGACTTAAGGTTGTTTTGTTATTCATAAATATGCAGTAGCCTATCCTTTCCCTAATCCCAGTAGCCTCATTGGCTGTCCCATTGCATTATAATGTCTGTCCTGTGATGGGAGAGTGAGGCTCCTTGAGCATTTTTTACCTTCTTAATGTGTCAATCACTGATTTTTTTTATTTTTACCAAAGATTTCCCTTCCACATGGTGACAACTCAGTCTCTATTCAGATCGGCGGGTCCCTCACAACACTAGCTCCATGCAATTCAATTCAGGACTCAGAAATCCTCTCTATCTCTCTCATGTGACGGCCATCGTTCACTTGTTAGACCCGAATATCTCAGCTGCCTGGTCGTCACACGTGGTTCAGTACTTAACTACATTGTCCTGTACTTGTCCAACCCTGCAGTTTAGACTCTCATTTCCTCCACAGGGTATACCCAGAGACATCCCCCGGACCATCATATCCCCGGACCTCTCTAAAAGAGAGTGCCCTGAGGATGAGTCTGGCGACGAGTCCGAGATGCCGTTCAGACGCAGACCCAACCTTAAAGTGGTCAGCGTAACATCTTACTGAAAGCTGACTGCGGTCGTGCCGATCCAGTATTTAAAACTGTACCTGAAAATATATTTATTATATTAGCTGGCCTTACTGCTCCGTACGAAGATTGAATATACTGCCTGTTCACACGCAATGATTGAAATCAGAGAAGATATGGAAACCTTTCACAATGCAATCACAAACATACTTATTATTACATATCAGCTCTCAAATATTACAGAATATATTTTTAATTCACTAGTGTCAAACAAATATCTTATACTTCAACTTCTTACACGCACATCTCACTGGTCTTGAGAACCTCTAATGTGGATGCACCAAACACAAGGTCAATGGCCTTCTGACTGATTATAAATGTTTGGCTTGTCTAACCAACCACTGTCCCTGGCTGTTCGAATTTAAGCCACTCTAGATTGGTAAAAGTTAATAGAAGCACATTACATGACCTCCATCATTCTTTTCTTTTTCCTCAGAAGATTGAAGTGAGCGTAATTTGCTGAAGACAGTTTTTGTCTCTTTTTTTCAGCTTCCTCGAGCAAAGTCGCCAATCACAGCTCCCAAATCTCCTGAATTTCCAGGTAACGCACATTTGACATTTGCTGTAGATCGCATTTCTCGCTTTCAGTGAGACAGCCTCAATCTCTGATTAAATGTTTTGCTTTTTTCCACCTGTGGACTAAAGTACCTGCACTGCAGACCAATGGGGACTTTCTGGACTGCAAACCTTTAGTCGCCAGCCCTGTAAACACAAACTGCTCTAGCACGCCTGGGTCTCCGTGCAGCTCAATCGATATCCTCAACAAACTTGTGAGTTTTCCCATTTCATCTTGTTAGTTTCAATTTGTTCAGTAGGAACTACGAACGTGTTTCAAGGATTTAGAATGCGTTTGGTAATAAAGGAGGTTAAATTGAATTATAATCAGAATTAGAAATGAATAAAGCCCTTTCACAATATTGTTCTGCTTTCTCCTTTGAAGAAAAAAAAGTCCAAGAAAACTTGTACAGACTCACTCAGACTTTCCCCACTGTCAAATGCATGATTGTACATGGCCTTGAATGAAGGTACCTGGATAGAACACAAAACTGTATAACCGAAACTAGTAGAGGCCGTGTCTCCCAAGTTTCTGTTTGTGTCTCAGATACAGTTAAATTATTCATTTAAGCTTAGTTACACGGCTAGCTGATTTCCCCAATGTTTATTTCCCCATGCCATGAGTTCTGTGGTATGTTTAGGTAATAAATACCAGGTTTTGAATGTTTTAATACCCACTCACACATGCAGAATCCCACCCCTCCAGAAACAAAAAAAGAACACACACTCACACTCCTGCACAAGGAAAAAGACTGTTGGGAGGTGAAGACTGAGGCATGTTCTATACTGGAACGGCAGTATAGTATAATGCGTAAGGAACTAGCCTTGTAACCTAAAGGCCACGGGTTTGATTCCTGGGTAGGACACTGCCGCTGTAACCTTGTGCAGGGTACTTAACCTGCATTGCTTCAGTATATATCCAGCTGTATAAATGGATGCAATGTAATGTAATGCGTGTCGCGCTGTGTGTTTTGGATTGCGCTTTGACGGTAGGACGTTCTCTCCTCTGTGCTGCATGACAGCATCTCAGGTGTCGCAACGACAGCATAATGTCCACAGTCCCTGAGCCCCCGGGGAACGACTCCATCGTCAGGAGGAATAAGGAGGGAGAGCAGTGCTTCCTTCCCAGGAGGTAGTGCCTTCTTTTCCCCTTTATTTGCATGTTGTATCAGAGAGATATTTATCTTATTTACAATGCTGTGGTTATCTTGTTATTAGTACTACTGATTGTATTTTTATATAGTTATAAAACCATTGTGTTTACAGCACTGCTTACTTAAGATAAATATCCAGCTAATAGGTGCCCATATATCCATTCATATCATTAACGTTTTGCTGGAGAAATGTCAGTAAAGTCATTTTTCATTTTTTGATGAATCACCAAAAAGTTTCATCAAGGTTTTTAGCTGTCCTAAATAGTACATACTGTGTGTATTATCATTATAATGGGTTGAGTGCCATGCATATTAATGAAAGCTCTACAGGTACTAATTCACAAATGATTTTTCTGTGCTTTCAGTCCGTGTGATTGCGACAGTGGAGACAACATGGAACTTGGAGGTAGAGTATCTGTTCGTCATCTGCCCTGACATCCCCGGCCCAGAATGCATTGTTCACCATTGACTTTACAAGCAGCTCCATTCATAAATAAACAAACTCAATCTATCAAAAGTAACATAATGAATTAAGTCTTCTTGCATTAAATGTATTCATTCATTTGTTTACTTATTTATTCATTAATTGAGTCATTTATTTATTTTAAATTAGGGAATTTTTGGTCCTCCATTCAGATGAAGCTAGTGCACCACATATGTCCATCTGTGACTTATTTTTCTGAATTGTTTTTTAAGTTAAAAAACTAATTTTAAAAAATGGATAAAGAGAAATGCATGCGTGACTGAGGAGGAAACCCAGTTTGGGCTTATCTAGGCCCAAATAGATATAAACATAGTCACTACCAAATTCCCATATCAGTATCAAGTAATGCTAAAAGCTAAGCCGTAAAAAACAAATTTCTCCAAACAACAAACAAGAATAATAACAGATTTATTCCTTTTCAAATCTTTTCGACAACGGGGCCTAAGTCTCTTTTTATATACAGACTAAGACAAATCTAGCAAATGTAAATTATAGTTCCGCAAAGTAACTCCATGATATTTGACTGAAAACTGACCGTTAGATGAT